>NC_056732.1:1592088021-1592273021 GCF_019279795.1 Protopterus annectens | reverse complement strand
ATGCTTATGAATGAGAAATGCATGCTTCCAGTAATTTCTACAGCTAATGTTGAAAGCATACAGCACATGGTTAAAAGAAACAGGCCCAAGCACATGGCAGCAACTGTCACCCCTGTAATACTCACTGGAAAATCCTGTAGCTTTCTTAGCAAATTCTAGAGTTTGCATAGTCTCAGTGAAGCACAACAGTGAATCAGAAAAGAATGGACCCCCACCCAGTTTTATTGCTAGCTGTCATAATTGTGATAGAAATCATGGTTTCATAGGTTCATAGGTAGGTACTAGGCTATTGGCCCAAGAGCCTATGTAAACCTAGCCAACAAGATTCCCTGGCTTTCGCCACCCAAGAAGGTTAATTTCCTGTGCCCCTGTAGAGCACAGTCACAGAACTGATCTCCAGGGTGAATTTCCTATTTCCCATCCACTCATCAAGATTTTTCTTGAAGAGTACAAGTGAGGAACTCTTCTTGACATAGATAGGTAGCTTGTTCCAGAGTATGGAAAGTCTCTGGGACATGACTCTATCCCTCCAGCATGTTCTGTTTATTGTGGTGACAAGGTTTAGATCTCTAGAGCATGTGGCATGGAGAGATTGGGATTTCTGTAAGTGTAGCATGTCCAACAGCTCTGGGTTTGACCTAGTTTTTTATGTTAGGCAGAGATCGCCTCAGAGTAGATGATATGCTACAGAGTAAAGCTGGAGTTTTTTGAGACAGTCAACTTACGGCATATGTTTGAGTCTCATAATCCTCTTTGTGAGGAATTTTTGTGGCCTTTCCAGCTGTTTGAGATGTCTTGTGATGTACATTCCAAAAGGGGCATTTACTCAATTATGGGTCTAATGAGAGTCGAGTAGAGCGGAACAATTACCTCTTTTTTCCTGGAAGAGAACCCTTTCATGATGAGGTGTGGCAGGTAGAAGGATTTCCTAACTACTTTGGCGATATGATTATCAAAGGACAGACTACTGTACACCTGAGTCCCAAGGTCTCTTATCACACATTCGGCATTAAGTGGACTGCCACCTATATGGTAGTTCATGGGTACAGAGTTTTTACCAAAGGGGATGACAATGCACTTTTTGGTGTTGAGCTTGAGGCAATGGCTCTGACACCAGGCATCAGTCTCAGTGAGGCCCTTCTGTAAGATGTCCACCTCGTTTGGGGACTTGACTATGGCACCTAGTTTGCAATCATCTGCAAACTTTGTCAGCCAGAGGTTCTCTGTGTTAGTCCATACTTCAGAGAAGTAGATCCCAAACAGGAGAGGACCCAAGACTGAATCCTGTGGTACTCCACTTGTCACAGGTTTGAAGTCAGATTTGGTGTCTGCATCTTTTACAGTGTGGGTTCTGTCAGTGAGCCAGTTGGCAACCCATCTTGTGACGTATGGATTTATGCCCAGTTTAGTGAGTTTATCTATGATTCCAGAATGGGGGATGTGTCAAAAGCCTTGGCGAGGTCAAGATAGGCTGTGTGAACTGCCTTACCCTCGTCTACAGCTTTGGTGACTGTTTCAAAGTCATCAATCAGGTTCAGGAGACATGATCTGCCCTTCACAAACCTGAACTGGGTGGAGTGAAGAGTTTGGAGGTTACCAATGTCTTTGTTTATGAGTTCCAAGATGATACATTCCATGGCCTTGCAAACCAGGCTTGTCAGTATAATAGGGCAATAGTTCCTGGGGTCCATGGTGGCTCTCCCCTTTGTGGAGTGGTATAACTGTTGCTGTGTGCCATTCAGTGGGAAAAAAGCCTGTTGTGAGGCTATGATTGAACATGGTGCTTAGGTGGGGGGCCAGTTCATTCTGAAGTTTGTGTAGAACGCAGCCTGGGATGTCATCCGGTCCCATGGATGCTGAGTTTTTGGCTTTGGAGAGTGCAGTTTTTACCTGCTCAGTTGTGATTGGAGGGGCACTACATTCTTCCAGTATGGATATGGGCCCTTTAGAGGGGTGAAGTTAGCACTGAACCTATAAGCCAGGATGTTGGTGATATCAGTTGGTTCCATAATTGTCATGCCATTGTGCTGTAACTCAGAGCAGATCTGGGTGTTGCCATTGAGATTCCTGACATAGCTATAGAATGCTTTGTGGTTGTCCTTAGAGTCAGTAGCAATCTTGTTTTCGTAGCTGGCTTTGGAGGATTTTATGAGGGATCTCAGCTTCTTACTGAGGCTGGCCAGGAAGCTCCTCCACTCTTGGGATTCTACTCTCTTTTGCAACAGTTTCTTCATTCTGTTGTAGGTTTTGTTTATAGCAGGGGACCACCAGATTGGCTTCCTTTTTTGGAGGATAGTGTCTTGGTTCTGTTAGGGATAGCATGATCCATGCACTCATGGCAGTGCTTATAGAGTGCATTTGTATAAGATTCAGCAGTCGTAACTGTATTGTCCATCTTCATGGGTGTTGTGAAGTTGGCCACTTCTGTCTTAAGAAGCATGAAGTTGGCTTTGGAAAAGTTTTTTACAGTGGTTTCCTTAATGGCGGGTAGGGGCGGGATGTGGATATCTACGGTGATTAGCTTATGGTCAGATCTGACCAACGAGGAGTTGACTTCAGGTGTGGAACACCGGTCACTCATGTTGGTCACGAGTCTAAATGAGAAAAATGCTTAGCTTTTGCTCAGCAATGCCACAGATGTAAAAAGTGGAATAATTTTCAAAGATTTTGTAAATCAAATAAGACACATTCTTTTATTAAAAGAGAACATTAAAATATATAAGCTGATCTATTAGAAAGCTGTGGCCCTGCTTTTTATGTTGATGGTGTGTCTGTGCTTAATGAAGCAGTTAATGCAGTAGATTTATGGGCAAAGAATGAAGTGTTTTGTACTGTTCAGATAAAAGGAAGGCCCATAGAGCTTAAAGTTGATATAGGTTCAAAGTGGGATGTTATGTCAACAGAAACATTTGCTAGAGTATGTGGCTGGTGAGAAGCTTGATTTGGCAAAGTGTGCAAAGCTTGTTGCTTATGGTGGTGAAGAAATTCAAACCAAAGGTTCAGTAGTGCTTTCATGTTACTCAACTGGGAACAGTTATGACTTGCAATTTTATGTGGTCAAGAGGTGTATCCAGTCATTATTAGGCCTCAGAGACAGTTTGAAAAAAGTAGTGCTTTCATTTAACAAGAAAGTCCATCATGTTAACTTAAAAGACCACTGTTCTAATTTTGCCTAGTCTATTTTTCTACCTATGCTGATCTTTTTGAAGACAAACTAGGCAAACTACCAGTTGTGCACTCCATGAAGTTAGACCCAGAGGTCAGTCCAGTTGTCAGGCCAGCCCAGAAAGTTCCAATACCTATGCAGAACAGAGTCAAAGCAGAGTTAGATAAAATGGTGCAGCAAGGTGTAATTTGTCCAGCTAATGAACCAACTGAGTGGGTATCTTCCATGGTTGTAGCTCATAAGAAAAGCTCAGATGATATTGGAATATGTATAGATCCACAAGATCATCATCCAATGTCTATAGTCAAAGAAGTTGCTGCCCTTATGCCAAATGCCACTGTTTTTTTTTTTCTGTCTTGGATGCAAAGAACTCATTTTAGAAAATTTTACTTGATAAAAATCTTCATTGTTAACCACTTTTAGTACTCTTTTTGGCAGGTACAGATTTTTGAGAATGCCATTTGGAATAAATTTTGCCAGTGAAGTCTTTCAATGTACACTGGAGCAAATTTTTACTGAGTATCTGTCTGCTATTATAGTAGATAATATTCTAGTAGGAGGTAATGGTGAAGATGAGCCTGAAAGCAACCTCAAGAAAGTTCTGGAAAGAGCATGTGAAGTGAATCATAAGCTCAATCCCCAGAAGTGCAAACTCAGCCTATGAGAAGCTACTTATGTTGGTCATTTATTTACTAGTTCAGGTTTATGACCAGATCCTTCCAAGCAAACAGCAGTTCTTGAGATGTCAGCTCCAGACTATGTTCAAGCCTTACAATGCTTTCTTGGCATTGTTAACTACCTAGGCAAGTTCATTCCAGACTTGTGCCAACTTTCAGCACTGCTTAGAAAGATGACAAATAAAGATGTATCCTGGTCGTGGTTAGAGTAACACCAAAGAGCATTTAATTTCTAGAAACAGAAAATTGCCAGTCCACCAACTCTCAGATATTATGATGTTCACAAACCAATTACTCTTTCTTGTGATGCTTCAAAATTTGGTCTTGGTGCAGTCATTCTTCAAGAGGGCAGACCAGTAGCCTATGCATCCAGAACTCTTACCCAAACTGAAATGCAGTATGCTCAGAGAAAGAACTTTTGGCAATTGTGTTTGCATGTTCAAAGTTCCTTGAATACATTTATGGTAGACCTATTCAAATTGAAACAGATCACCTACCTCTAGTCACTATTTTGTGAAAGCTTATGTATACAGCTCCAGTCAGATTGCAATGCATGATGCTCAAATTGCAAAAGTACAATTTCCATCTTGTCTACACAAAAGGCAACTTTCTTTATTTTGCTGATGCATTATCCAGATTGCCCAGAAATACAACTGAATGGCATGAACATGAAAAAGTTGATCTTGAAGTCATGGAAGTGAGAAATTTTTCTTCCACATCTTGACGAACTTAGAAGTCATACAGCCTCAGATACAGTTCTTCAAAAGCTCAGCCACTTTATCAGTTGAGGATGGCTATCAAAACTATTTTGTTTACTAATAGACCTGCAACCTTATTTTCCTTACAGAGAAGAGATTTTGTTTGATAATGGTATCATTGTGAAAGGTCCAAAGGTCATTGTTGCAAGAAACGTATATCAGTATTTTCCATCTTGGCTAACCAGGAGCAGATTCTACCAAAAGAAGTGTGAAAGAACTAGTAGTTTGACCTTCTATGTCACAGAATATTGAAAGAGTACTTTCATCTTGTTCTGTATGGAATAGTACTAAGGCACATCAACAGAAAGAACCACCTCAGCTAAACCAGATTCCTGAACTACCTTGGTTGACAAAAGTTACAGACATTTCCGTGGAATGGTCAACATTACTGGTGTTAATAGACTCTTATTCAAATTGGTTCAAGACTGACCTACTTCCTAATCTAGCATCCAGTACTGTCATTACTAAGATGAAGTGTCATTTTGCGGTCCATAGTAGTCCACACAAAGTTATTTCTGACAATGATACACAATTTGAATGCCAGCAGTTCAAAAGATTTGCTGAAGAGTGAGACTTTACTCATGTTACAAGTAGCTCTGAGTATCAACAGTCAAATGGTTTGGCAGAACATGCAGTTCAAAGTGTGAAACAATTACTAGGGAAGTCAAACCATGACAATAGTGATGTTTTCTTGAATCTCTTGAATCTCAGAAATGTTCCTCATGATAAACATCATGGTTTACCTGCAAAGAGACTTCTATCGAGACAAACGAAAACCACACTACCAATTAGTAGTCAATTATTGGCTCCATGTGTCAAGAACAACAGTTCAGTGAAAGCCAGTCTGTTGAAGAAGTGCTTATTCTAGAAACCCTCTTATGATAAGTCCAGCAAACCGCTCAATCCATTATGTGAAGGAGAGATAGTGAGGATGCAGATGTCCAAATGTTTTGATCGGATTGGTGTTATAAAGAGTATATTTCCAGACCTGAGACTGCACAATGTAGAGTTGCAAGGAGCACAATTTAAGCAGAATTGGAAACATTTGATCCTGGTGTCCAAGCCTATATTGCTGTATAACACCTGCAAGAAAGACTCTTTATCTCAGAGTGAGTTATCCAGTGTCCCAGTTCCAGGAGATGTTCCAGTAAATATCCATATTCTTGAGAAAAATCCCAAAGTTCCAGAATCTATTTGTTCACCAATGACTGCCCTTGTTGCGAAACCTAGTTCCTATTGTTACATTAATAGATCAGGTCGCACTTCTAGACCATGTTCCAGATACACAGCAACTTGGATATAAGGACACAATTGTTGTGTTTATTTCTTAGTGTCTATATAATTGCATGTCTTCTTTTTTTCAAATATGATCATATTGTATCGTGGGCAATTTATTAAAAAGGGAGGATGTAGATCAATATGTGTGTATACCTTTAAGAAGCTTTCTAGGAGCTTACACAAGTGTATAAATACTGAGCACGTGAGATCCTGACTACCATTTTGTAGTAAGCATATATGTTTGTGTAGTCTGTAAGTTAATCAGTGTGTTTATATTTTGTACTGCTGCTATCCATCCTGATGTGTTTCTACATAATAAAATAGATAAATGAATTATCCCACCTGTTTGTCTTTACTTGTGAAGCAAGATGAGTGACAAATCCTAAACATTGACTATAATATGTTCGTTTCTATTTTAGCAAATAAAATTAATCTAGCAATGCCACAATTAATTAACTATGATCAAACAGGTTTTATTTTAAATAGACAAGTACAAGATAATATAATAAGGATATACACACTAATAGAATATGCAAATAAAAATAATTTTCTATCATTAGTCTTGATTTAGACAAAGATTTTGACTCAGTCAATTACCCTTATTTATTTAAAGCACTTAAAGAATATAACTTCTCAGCTGAGTTAATAGCAGTAATTTCAAAGTTCTACATTAATTATTGTGCTTAAGTCAAAATAGGTTACTTTATTTCTAATTCCTAAAACCTACAAAATGGTGATAAACAAGGTTGCCTACTATTTCCACTAATTTTTTTGTACTAGTAATAGAACCTTTTGCTAAGTTTATAGGCCAAACACAAATATTTACAGTATAAAAATAGAAGATGATTTGAAATGAAAGATTCAACTCTTTTGGATGATGTTATGTTTGCAATAGGGACTATAGAAAAATCATTAGAACATATAATTAGTACTAGGAGGCAATCTGAAAGTATTTCAAACTTTAAATTTTAATCATAATAAAATGAGTACATTATTAATCAAATATAAATTAAAAAATTAATATAAAATATTCTGTTTTCAATTAGAATAACTCTCAAATTAAATATGTTGGGATCATTATCGCATCTTATAGTTAGGAAACGATACAAGTGAATTTTCAACAGGTTATTGATAGAAATATAAATCTAGTCACAAGTTGCAGTACATTTTTCTTCACTGTAGAAGAATGTTTAGTGTTAAGATTGTAATTCTCCCTAAAGTATGAGTTGTTATACAATCATTAACATTGTCTCCACCCAAAAAATTAATGGAAAATATTAATAATATTCTGCTTAAGTTTTTTTGGCATCCCAATAAACCAAGAATTGATTTTAATTGGTATACAAAAGGTTGGGATAATCGTGGGATAGGATTCCATGATATACAATTGTATGCTACTTCAGCTATTGTAAAAATCATTGCATTGTTGTTAAATTCATCATATGAATCAAAAATGGAAGCTAATACAGAAGGTAATATTCTCTAAAAATAAGCATATTACTACCAGTCATAAGCAAATAATTCCTAACAGTTTTGTTTGGTTGTTAAAAGATTATTGTTTAAACTGAAACATTTCTTTAAATCAAATTCCCTATATAAATAATATTCTCTATTCCATCCAGAAGTGTATATATTCTAAATAGTGTATTAAAGACCTAATCTTTGCAATTTTCCTGTGGCATATACAAATGAATGCTTAGAAACTCACATTTTCACTATAATGATAGATCTGAAAGAACAAAGTGATTTAATTTATTGACATCAATTTTTAAATGAAACTAAAAAAATACTGTTTAAAACTTGATGTCGAGATATAATCTCAATGTGAATTGGTTAATACTACAAGTATGAAGAGATTTTTGTAAACTCAAAAATAAATAAGATATTTAACTTGGATAAGAAATCCCCCCCCCACCCGAATACTGGAATTCCTAATTAATATTACTAATAAAACAACGGAAAGCAAGTCTTACTTATCACAGATTTATAGTATTCTTAGATTAGGCTTCCTATGTGTAGATAATACTTTTTGGAATTATTCCATAAAAATTAATCACAGAAATCTTACTAATGAAGATAAAACAATAGTATTAAAGTCAACAGAAAAAAAAAAAACACATCCTCTTTATCTTGGAAAATTGTCACCTAGAAATTCTTGCACATAGTGTTTGTTACACCTAACACAGTTACAATTATGTATTAATCAAATAGACTCAAATGCTGGAGATGTGATTCTGAGGTAACAGCTGACTGGATACATATGGTATATGAATGTGAGGCCATCTCCTCTTTTGGAAAGAAATTGATAATTTTATTCAAGATTTGTGGTTGGATCATTGCAATTTTTACACATAATTGATTTTATCTAATGCTTCAATCCCTGAAATCATTCCAAGCACTCAAGTGCCTCGTCTTTGGTCTATATTAGCAATAGCTAGGAAAACAATAACAATGAAATGTTAGTGTAAAACTACCCCCTCTCGTACTGAATTTCTTAGTATGGGAAAAAGTTATATGTAGTCGTGAGCTGCTTATAACTAGGATGATAACTTTTAATATTGCTAATTCATTTAAGTCATGGCTAAAACTTAAAGATCTTCTTGAAAAATATTAACTGTTGTTAATTTGTATTACACTGATATATTACACAGCTGTGGGCATGTGTAATTAGCTATTTATTTGTTGTATTTTTCTCTGTTTGTTCTTTATTATTAAAATAAAATGACAAGTTTTTTTAAAAAAAAACTGTTAGGTTATCCTTTTTATTTTCTTTTCTTGCATTATTCCATGTATTATGTGGTGCTGTTCTCAGTGGGATGTAAAATCTCAATTCTATCTAGACAGGCTGTTGTATCATAACATAGCCACAAATTTCTCTTTCCTTTTCCTTCATAAAGGAATGCTTAATCCTTTCAGGAGTTTACTGTTATATCTGTTCAAGAGGTAAACATATCTTTCTACTGTATGGATATACAGTGTGGCATTTGTACTTTGCAAAAGTTCTTTGGCACTGCACATAACTGAATTAACAATGATCTTTAAATATTGCACACTTATGATACTTTCTAGCTTCAGATGTTACACTGTGCACAAGGCTTTCCTTTATGTTAACTTGCTCACTCCATTGGCACTCTGGAGGTTTGTAGTCTTAACTCCTAATGATTGCATTCTGAGCTTCTGGACGCAACAGTCCAGCACAAACAGATATTTACAGTGGTAGTGTTCATTAGATTGTAGGTCTTAAACTGGATTTTATTAGTTGCAATAAGCACAGTAAATATTAATTTTGCAATATTTTGCAAACTTACAACAGCTCAGTAACCACTCAAACTGCAATCACAATGTAGTATTTTGTTCATCCATCTGCAAGTTTTTATATAAGACTAACCATTTATGTTTGTTACTTGGTTCTTGAGAGATTTAGAAAATATGAAAATTGTGACAGTATAAATAAATAGTTTATGAACAACAATTGATACCTCTTAAGCTGCATTAAACAGAGGTCAAACATCGATGCACATGAACAGTAAGATGAAATTATTCAATAGCTTGTATGTAGTATGATTTTGAAATTGTTAAAGCAAATATGAACAGGCTGTATTAGACACCTAGAGGCATCAGTAGGATGCAACTGCAAAAATACCTGTAGGTGTCACAAGGCTGTAATGAGTTAAAGAACAGGGCAAACAGCTGCATGCTGCCATTTAGCAGTACATTTTGGGTTGCAGCAACTCTGACTTGATTCTAAAGAAATGGCTTCTGCTAGAGACACTATCCTAAAAGAATGACACCCCCTGACCTTCCTGAGCCATCCACCTCCAGCTTTATAAACCATCCTTAATAATACCTATATGAAGGCTTTCCAATTCAAATTTGCTATCATTACTCCAAAAATCTAATACTTACTCTAAGTGGTATACTGTTCGTTTACCTCTAACTGTCATAGTGAATGACAGTGTCAGTACTATTTCTACATTACCTAACTGCCCATCTATGCATTCTATTCCATAACAATGTTGGAAACCCTCAAGGGCCTGATCATTTAATCTAATTACATAAACAAAAACAAATAAAACCAAGCTGATACTGAAAGCTCCTGAAACATAGAAAGAGCAGAAACCAGCATGGAAACAAACAGGATGTAACCTTCTAAATAGCAAAGCAATTTTATTAAGTGGGGGAAAAACAAGCACATTTGTTCTTTGGTACCAAGCGTCTTCAGACTTGCTAAATTGGAGGAAAAATATGTTATAGATTCTATTTACAAGAACTGTTGGAATTTTTATAGGAGATTCCTGAATGAAGGTAGGAGTGATAAATACAAACCTATCCTGTTACAACCACTTGTGGATAACACTAGGAATGACCCCCCCCCCCCAAATGGACGAATACAGTAAAACAATGGTGTTGGAATATAATGCTAGCAGTGCTATAGTAAGGAACATCATTAGAGGTGAGTGGGAAAAATTCATTAGTCTCACGGACCTGGAAAAAATATCCAACATGGAACTGAAATTTGTGTATAAAACTTCCCAAAACTTGAAAAATGCACTAGAAAATGATAGAAAACAGGCAAATTTTAGAAAGAAGTTGGGCACTTATAAATGTGGATGGTGTTCACAATGCAGATATATAATCAATAAGGAAGAAATAAGTTTAAATAGTAGAAATGTAATTTTAACTAGTAATGACTATTTTAACTGTGAATCAAATGGACTTATTATTTAGCATTGTGTGAGGAATGTCCATTGTACCCCTTTTAAAATTAAGGGCAGCAAAGTTATAAAATAAAAATCTTTTGCATGCTTTTAAATGTGTATGTTTTTAATAGACTTTAGCATTATTTAATGTATCAGGCTTGCAATTTTCAAATTTGACCACTAGAGAGAGCCAAATTATTGTTTTACATTCATTTCTAAGCTGGTGCTGAATTCATTTCTTATGGAGCTTTTAACTTTCCCTTCTTTAACTTAATGTTACAATTCTGTTTAAAATGGTCCTCACTTGAATTAAATATGTAATAATTTTTAATCAATTGTCTTATACAGGTTTTTATAAGTTTCTAAAGTGTCTACTTTATTGGTTTCAATTTTAATTTTTATTTATTCATTAATATTTATGAGAATTTTCAGAGTCATTTTATTGAATCATTTCATTGAATGTTTTTATTGGTCAATCTGCTCACTGGGAAGCTATTTAACCTGTCAATTTACCTCAGACCCACATCTGATGAAGTGCTTGAATCGAAAACGCTGTATTTTAATTGTCTGTGTTTATGTGTTTACTTTGTGTTTTGTGCACATATTAAATCAGTTTTAAAAGGCTTCTGGCTGGCTTCTGGTCTATTGTTACCTTGGATTTGGTTATAAATTCAACATGCAGTACAGGGTACAATATTAGTCAGGCTTATTTTTAATAGTAACTCTCAAGCAACCAGAAACTACAGTTATCTAGCATCTACCAATCCCCATAGGTGCTGGTTAACTGAGAGATTACAATGGTAGTCATCATCTGTTGATACTGATAGTCAAGACAGCCACAGGATATTTATACATAATGCAATTGTACATAGTTTTTACATAGCTGTCATGAGTATAGAAGTTGGAAAGAATTTAATAACAACTCAAATTACAAGCAGGAGAATGAAGCAATTTATACTTAGTCTAAAGGCACAATCTGTTAGTTATCTAATTTTAAAATTCATGCAGTGATGCAGTACTTCTTTTGCCTTATAAAATCAAATAATAATGCTTATATATTTTTTCTAAAGGAGGGCCATAAAACAGAATATCATTTCATATGGACCATGTCATGTGTTGTCTCTGTTGCTAGGTAGAAAAAAAAATCATTTTTGTCATATGGCAGTTCATCTTACTTTCTCTTGTCACATCTATGTTGCTAGGCAGACAGAATTCAGGAGAAGACATGTTCCTTTTTCAAGTCAAACTTCTTCTTTATCATTTTGCAGTTGTATTCTAAACTTAGTCCTTGGTTTTGTCAGCAGGAACTGTTCTATGCGACACATTCACTTAATTTTCAAGTATTCCAGCTAACTTTGGTACAACTCATTTATAAAATACATATAACAATCCATTTAAGAAGACAGATACACATTACATGACACAGAAAGTAATAACATGCCCAATAAAACATCTAAGAGTTCATTTAAAATAGGTTTACGTGTCAAAACAAATTTACATATTTAAGAGGGGGATTAGCTTTAACTTATACATTTAAAAACTAATAAATCTGCCTAGTCAGAGTTTTAAATAATTTTATAAATCAGTCTTTAGTTGTTTTACAAAGAAAAATATCAACTGTCATTTTCAAAAGTCAGAACTGAAATATTATTTATTTGTTTATTTATTCATTTATTTATTTATTAACCAGGGGAGAGCACAGATTGGTTCTGACCAATTTCAGTCTCAGCCCAGGGTCAATAATATGACCAGATCTTAGTTCTTACACATAAACCTTATTAAATCTTACTTCTTCCACATATGAAGATAAGCTTCTCATTTGTCAAATTTTGTAAATTATTTTTGTTACCATAATCTTTTCATTCACATGTAACAATGTGATGAGCATGGACAAACAATAATACACATTATTCATAAGATGGGGTAAGGATGGCTATCATGAAGAATTTAATTTATTCCACCGAATAATATCCAAGTCCTAAGCTTTTGTGATGCCCTTTTTTCTTCCATTTAGTTTGCTTATTTGTAACAATTGATTAGCATTCATACTCATGGTAAATCATATAAACAAAAGAGGAGCTTTAAATCTTGAAGTTATCTATAATATGGTTTCCTACTGCTAACAAAATATTGTCAGGATATCATTGTTGGTGGTGAAAGATGTTTACTTTTATATTTGTCAGAATAACATTTACAAGGGGTGTGGCCAAGGATGAACACAGGATAGCAGCAGATTTCTTCAGCTCCACCAATTTCATTACATTGACAGGAATTAATTACTTAAAAAATTAATTCTTGAAGTAATTTTCTTTCTAAATATGTTTGTTTTATATAGTTCTTGAACTATATCTAAAAAAGAAAGGAAATCTTAATAATATTCCTGTCAGAAATTACTTTGGAAATTTTCCTGTCAGTTTATCAGTCTGAAATGAGTTCCAGTAAGACAAATTCTCAAGACTCCAGCATCAAGAAAGAACTTCAGTCTCTGATAATTATAGTCCAGCAACTTACTGCTAAGATGGATAAAATGGATACTAAAATAGACACTTTCATAGAAAAACTACAAAACAAATAGACTTGTTACATATGGACCTGCAACAACAGAAGATCCAGATGACAGGCATAGAAGAAGCTGTGAATGACATGGAAAATAAAATACAAGAACAGGAAATCAACATTGAGTTTCTGCTGAAACAAAATACACATTTACAAACAAAGCTGGATGACCTGGAAAATAGATCTAGGCTTAATAACATTAGGATTTTTGGACTGCCAGAAAATATTGAAGGTAACAATATTACTTCTTTTTAACAACATGGCTCCCTAAAACTTTAGATTTACCAGAAGCATTCTCTTTTGGTATCGAAAGAGCACATAGATCTATAGCTAATACTAACTCTAACAAAAACTATCCTAGATCAGTTATAGTTAGATTTCTATCATCTTTGATAAAGAGATGGTTCTTAAATCTGCTTGGGCTAAAGCTCCTGTTAAGTTTAATGAGACAACTGTGCGTTTTGACAATGACTATTCTTCCATGGTAATTGCTAAAAGAAAAGTTTTTCTGCCACTAATAAGGGAGCTTAAAAAGCACAGTTTAAAACATACCTTCTGTTTCCTGCCAAGCTTAAAATCTTCCTTCCTGATGGTCCTAAGGTCTTCGATGATTTAGACTCTGCTTTACTATTTGTCAAAGAAAAAAGGATTTTGGATAAAATAGAAGAAATGGAATGGGCTAGTTCTTCATTAAAGAGATTGGCAACTGAAGCTTCCTGGAAGACTTCAGAGAAGAAGAAGAGACTAAAAAACAAATGATTTGTTATATGTTGTTTTTCTCTCTCATCATTTTAGTTCATTATTAATCTTTTTGAATATAGTTCCTGCATTTCCAGAAAGCCACAAATATTTTGGAAAAGATTTAATCAAAGTTATTCTCTATGTGCAAAGAAATGTTTTGTTTCATAACCAGTCAAAATGCCTGAGGATTTAATGGCAGGCTGTGACTCGATTTGTTTTTCTTTCTGAAAAAGTAAGGTTAGTAATTTGATACATTTTTTATCTTTACCTTTTTTTCCTTCTTCTTTTATTATTTTCTTTGTTTAAACAATGACATTCTATTTAGATTATGTAGTGGGTAAAGGGTGGGGAGGGCAGGGAGAACAGTAATGAAAATATCATTAATAGAATAATAACATATTTATTTCTTGTAAAAGTTTATAAGTTCTTCAAATGCTATTTCTAATTATACTTTCTTGATTATACTGCTTATGCTTGTTTGTAAATAATCTGTCATGCTTTAACTAATAATAATCAGAACTAAATAAGAGTAAATAATATGTTTTATTTTTAACTCTATTAATATAAACAGTAAGTAACATTCCATTGTATATACTTCTTACAGCTTTCTCTTACATTTTTATTTCTGCCTCACTCCCTTTTATTTTCTACTCTCTTTTCTTTTCTTTATTAATATATAGAAATGCTTTTGACTGTGTGGGCACAGTGAATAATAGGATTTGTATGAAAATTGAGTTGGGAGAAGAATGCTGAGTTTTATTACTTGTTGGTAATTTTGAGTTTAATTTCACTTGCATAGAGGCTGTGATGATCTGTGGAATACATTGTGGAGGTTCTGTCATGTTTAGATGCATTTACACTGCTAAATGAATGTTTGTCACTAGTTTTAATAAGTTTCCCACCAAAATGTTAAGAGAGACAATCTGGGATGTGGGCTGTCTTATGCACAATGTCCTTGAGTTACCTCAGAATCTTCAAATCACAGAATTCTCACAAAGAAACTGAAAGCAGTTAGTATAAACATTGACAAGGTTATCACACTGACACACCACAGATTCAGGAAAAATACTCTGTTCATAAAATATGTCAGTTATGATGAGTTTAGATGATGTAGTTTCTTGTAGCAAGTAAATATCTTATTTTAGAAGGCATAGAAAATGAAACATTTATTTAAATGTTTTTGAAAATCTACTCAACAGTAGCATAATAATCTGTGTTAAAAATTTGTGTTCCAAACATATACTTTACTATAACTCATTTAATTCATCTGATTGACAAACATAAATAATCTTATAACTCTATTCTGGAAGAAATGTCATGTGATATATTTTAAAGCAGTAGGTAAGCATGATTGTAAAATCTGGTTACCAATATGTGTTTGCTGTGCATTATTTTGTATAAAGCAGACAGATTTATTCTAGGGACAGCAAGTAGGACAGTGCTCTACAAAGGCACAACTCAGTGAGATCATATATATATATATATATGTGTGTGTGTGTGTGTGTGTGTGTGTGTGTGTGTGTGTGTGTGTGTGTGTGTGTGTGTATGTGTGTGTGTGTGTGAGTGTGATGGCTTTTTTTTTCTGAGAATCTGCATAACTATCTAATATGATTTATAATAATTTCTATGAATACAATATTTTACTCTATTGACAAAATGAATGTTTGCCACAAGTTTTAATAAGTTTCCTTAAAATGTTAAGGAGACAATCTGGGATGTGGGCTGTCTCATGCATAGTGTCCATGAGTTTCCTCAGAAGCTTCACTCACAGAATTTTCACAGAGAAACTGAAAGCAGTTAGTATAAACATTGACAAGGTTATCACACTGACACACCACAGATTCAGGAAAAATACTCTGTTCATAAAATATGTCAGTTATGATGAGTTTAGATGATGTAGTTTCTTGTAGCAAGTAAATATCTTATTTTAGAAGGCATAGAAAATGAAACATTTATTTAAATGTTTTTGAAAATCTACTCAACAGTAGCATAGTAATCTGTGTTAAAAACTTGTGTCCCAAACATATACTTTACTATAACTCATTTAATTCATCTGATTGACAAGCATAAATAATCTTATAACTCTATTCTGGAAGAAATGTCATGTGATATATTTTAAAGCAGTAGGTTAGCATGATTGTAAAATCTGGTTACTAATATGTGTTTGCTGTGCATTATTTTGTATAAAGCAGACAGATTTATTCTAGGGACAACAAGTAGGATTGTGCTCTACAAAGACACAACTCAGTGAGATCAGATATATATATATATATATATGTGTGTGTGTGTGTGTGTGTGTGTGTGTGTGTGTGTGTGTGTGTGTGTGTGTGTGTGTATATATGTATATATGTGTGTGTGTGTGTGTGTGTGTGTGTGTGTGTGTGTGTGTGTGTGTGTGTGTGTGTGTGTGGATGTGTGTGTGTGTGTATATGTGTATGTGTATATGTATGTGTGTGTGTCTGTGTTTGTGTGTGATGGCTTTTTTTTTTTTTTTTTTTTTTTTTAGGTAATAACGCAGGTGTTTCTGAGAATCTGCATAACTATGCAATATGATTTATAATAATTTTTATGAATACAATATTTTACTCTATTGACAATAATGAGTTTAAGTAAATGCTCATATACAAACAATTCAAGATTTTTTTGGAAGCTGTTGATAGAATTCACATGACAGAAAATAGATGCATCTTAATGCATGTAATGTCTGAATCATATTAGCCAAAGTTTTTGATTTAAATGAATGTTAGAACATAATTTTCTCTCCTCTTGATTTCTAACATTAAGATTATTTGAATACTATTAGAATACAAGTGTTATATATTACATAGATCTATATAATAGTATGAACAGTTTTAAAAAAAAAAAAAAGTTTATTTTAGTTTATATGATGCTGTTTTACCAAATGTGTAGTTTTGTCTTGATAGATAATTGAATTGAAAACTGTTAACCTCAGTTAAATATAACTAGTATTAAATTGATAAGGTGGTAGCTGAGGTACTGCTGCTTAGGGAAGGGAGTTAACTTGAGTAGTAAATACTGCTCTAAGTTGGAGTTTTCAACTGCAGGCGGGATGCAAGGTTTAATCCTTACATTATTTTCACTTGTTCATTGTTATATGTATATAGTTTTGACATCCACAATATATTTTGTACACTCATTGTCACTACAAACAAAATTGAATCCTATACAAAATCCCATAAGAGATTTAATAAATACAGCTATATTTAAAGGTACACCTAAAAGAGGAGATGTAACATTATTTATCTGGTTATTTGTTATTTCGATCATAAGATTCTTGAGTTTTAAAAATGCCAAATGACATCTTTAAAAGGAATTTCTTTAAACATTAATGGATTGAATAATCCGTGTAAAAGGGCAAGCCTAATAAGATACATTAATCTACACAAGGCCAATCTAGTCTTCCTGCAAGAAACCCATCTCTTGAAAAAGATATTGATAAACTAGCCACTAATAAGTATACAGTATTGGTTAGTTCAGAGCACACTCAGAAAAAGAGGAGTGGCTATTTTATGGAATAAAAGTATGCCCATTCCTAAAACCATTAAGTCTTATCAGGATGACAAAGGAATGTTTTGTATGGTTACAATACAAATTAATGGGAAGACTTACACTTTAATTAATGTATATTGGATACCTGGAATTGGTATTAATACAGTGAAACATCATATTGATAAGATCATATCATTCTCTATAGGGGATATTATTTTAGCTGGTGATTTTAATTGTATACTACATGAAAGTGATACTACCACTATAAAGAAAAGAAGAATTACATCTAATGCAAAACATTTAAATGATTTTGCTAATTCTTATCATTTGAATGATATTAATAATCAGATAGAGTCAAAATCATTACCATACACCTTTTTTCTAACAGATACAAAACTTATTCAAAAATAGATAGGGTCTTTATTTCTAACCAGATGGTAACAGATTTAATTAATTCCAAAATCATTTCATGTCCTATATCTGATCATAACTCAATTGTTTTGAATTCATGATAAAAATACTCATAATGTTCAGATCAAAAGGATACCAGCATACTTAACTCAGCTAAAAGACTATAAAGAATATATACTTTCAGAAGTACAACATTTTCTAGACATAAATAATACTCCTGAAGTCTCCATTGTCTATGTTTGGGATGCCTTAAAATCATATCTATATGGACAAAGTATCAGATGGTATAATAACAAAAGGAAATCTTGGGATAAGGAATTGTTAGATATTCAAAGTAAACTGGACTCTTATAAGCATAATAATAAAGAAAATATTATGGACAAGAAAGTTATTGAAGAAATAAACAAACTAAATGAGAAATACAAAGAAATTTTAACTCATAAAGTTAAAATAACTTTAGAGAAATACAAGTTTTTGTCTTATTCAATAAGCCCCAAATACTTACATAGACTTAAAAATAAAACAAAAAGATTGAATAAACAAAACCATATCAAAGAAATCTTTTCTCTAAGGAAAAGAAGAATGTTTCTAGTATACCAGAAATACTGGACGAATTTAGAAATCACTTTCACAAGATTAACCATAACAACATTAACATGGAACCTAAAGATAAAATAAAGGAGTTTATAACCACAAACATGAATAAAAAGCTTAATAAACAACAGATTAAACTATTGGACAAGAGTATTTCATATACAGAAGTTATTACACAAATAAATAAGCTTAAATCAAACAAAGCACCGGGCAATGATGGTATTATACCAGAGATATATAAAATCCTTTCTAAAACTACATATTCATTAATACATAAGGTTTTTATTCTGGCCCAAACTGAGTTAATAACCCCCCCCCATCTTGGCAATATACATTTATTTCACCAATTTTAAAACCTAATAAAGATCCAACTAGATGTTCTTCATATCGACCCATCTCATTACTTAATGTTGATTATAAAATGTTTATGAGTATTTTGCTGATAGATTGAAGACAATTATCCCGGCATTATAGACATAGATCAGACGGGCTTCATTGTAAATAGAAATACTTTTGATAATATAAGAAGAACTTTAACATTAATTGATTTTGCAAATAGGAAAAAGAAAGATTTAACACTTATTAGTCTTGATATAGGTTCAGCATTTGATTCAGTAAGTTGGGACTATCTGTTTACCTTACTGAAATGCACAAATTTCTCTGATGCATTTGTAAATTTAATTGAGCATTTATACAAAGGAACGCTGGCTTATATTAAGGTAGGAACATATGTTTCACAAAAATACCCATTCTTAAAGGTACAAAGCAAGGATGTCCACTTTCTCCACTATTATTCACTTTAGTAATGGAGCCTTGGGCTAATTTGATTAGAAACAGTACTGACATAGAGGGTTTTGAAATAGAAGAAAATACAACATCAAAAATTCAACTTTTTGCAGATGATGTTCTAATTACATCAGCAGGATCTAATTCTTCTATGCAGTCTTTATTTGATAAAATGATGAATTTTAAAAGTATTTCTGGTTTAATATTCAATGAAGAAAAAACTAAAATACTACCTATATATACACAAAAAAATACTCTCATTAGTGATTTTACTAAATATGTACCCAACTCAGATCAGATAACTTATTTAGGTATAATACTATCTAAAGATATTAAATCTATTATATATAATAACTATAATACCTGTTTTCTTAATATACAAAATCTTTTAATACCTGGAATAATATGTTTTTACTATGGAGGAGAGACTTACAATTATTAAAATGATAATATTCCCCAAGATTTTATACTTAATACAATCAATAATACTTTCACCTACAAAAATAACTATCAAGAAACTGAATACACTAATGTTAAATTTCTTATGGGCACCTAATAGACCTAGGATTGCATTAAAGAAACATACTAATAGCTGGTCTCAAGGGGTATTTCTTTTCCAGACTTTAATTTATATATTATCTCTTCTATTATAAAAGTTATTACTTTATTAATAGATCGGTCATATGTCGCAAAATGGAAAGATTATTGGGAGCTAATTAGTATACACTTCATGAAAATCTCCTTAACACATAAAAATATGATTATAAATAACTCCATGTTGTGGTTGCTAAAGGAATTTTGTACCTCACCTATTACACCTAAACATATGGTCTGTTACCCATTAAATATTATTATTAGTTATCGTAACTTTATATTCATGCACCCTAAGTATAGGGAATGGAATTTTATTGTATTCCTATAATTTATACTCAGGGTATGCTTATGTCATCTACTTCTGAAGGAGCTCATTTAGCTATAGATAATAATCTAAAGTACTGGTATCAGCTGATATCTGATAATAAAGTTAAAAATCTAGATTTCTTAAAACAAGAATTTGATCTAAGAGAAACTTGCTGGTTAGAGGTTCAGATCTTTAGACAACATCTCATTGATAGAATAGATCTAATGTCTATAACAGTTAAAGAATCTATTCCAAAACTGATTGATTACTTGATAATAAATTTACAGCATAAAGTTTCTGATAAAGGTAAACTTTCATATATACATAAAATTATCAGACAAGAAACTTTTTACAATGTAGATTCATACTGGAATTATTTTACCTCTGTTAATGGGGACCCACCAACTCAACAAGATAAACAATATATATTGGAATCTGCTTATAGAACTACATCTTCCATTGTCTGGAGACTTTATACATGGAAATTTTTACATAGATCTTTTTATACACCTTTGATGATGAATAAAATTAATAATAAAGATAATCTATGTAAGAGATGTAATGTAGAAATTAATGCTGACTGGGCTCATATGTTTTATGACTGTATGAAGTTGAAAGAATACTGGAAGTCAATTAATGAATTTTTGCAGGCTCTTTTACAGATAATTTCATTATTTCTAAGTCTCTTATATTATTCAACACACCTGTACCTCAATGTGTTAAAAAGATTAAGCTTCCCTTGTTATGGTCTATCCTAGCAGTGGCTAGGAAAATAATAACTAGAAATTGGATTTCAGATACACCTCCTTCATTCAATGAATTTAAAAATGTTATGAATATAATGTGTCATATGGAAATAAGCACAATTAGAATGAGAACAACTAGAAAAACATCACATTTTATTGTATGGGATAATTTACAAAATTTGTTAAAAAAATTCTAATTTCAATAGCACAGTATTTTAGTTTAATTAATTGATCTGATTGTAGTGGATGTCTTTGTAAATACTTTAGTTGTTTTGTTGAATATTATAATAATACCTATTTTTAATTATTTGTATAAAATTGTTATGATATTTCTCTTATATGTTAAAACAATAAACTTGTTTTGAAAAAAAAAAGAATAACATTTACAAGTCAGCTAAGAGTCAGACTTAGAATTTCAATATTAGTTAAACTATAGTTAAAGTTAATCCTTTACTGGTCCAGGATTCAGGGGAAAAATATTGCCAAACAGCACTATTTGAGCAAATGTACCATTCAGTCCCATGACAGTGCTAATCTCTAATTCAGAGACATGATAAAGCCACACTGTGGAATATCTCATTAACAGCTTATTGTCATATCACAGAATCAAATCAAACACTGTGCTGCTAGACCTAATTGAAATAGTGTTCCCAGTACCAGCATGTGCAATGAGGTTGCACAGGTACCTTCCAATGCACACGCGCGCACACACACACACACACACACACACACACACACACACACACACACACACACACATATCCTAGAATAATTTTCCAGTATGGGTACTGAGATGGGTGTAAAAGACCCCACTGCACTTATTGAAAAATGAATATGTTTATTTTTATGTGCTTTTAAATAACTGTTTGAATACAGTCGTATTTATACATCACACAGTTTTGTCATATAATCAATACCTTTTCACTCCACTCCTCCCATCATAACTATTTTTTTATTTCTTTTATTATTTCTTAATCTTCTTCCTTTTATTATACAGCAGTACTTTGTGTCTTTTCCATGAACATCATACAGCAGTAAATAAATTTCCCTATTTTCAATTTTCCTCTTATTCCCAAAATTATATTTCTAACACGACACCATGTACATATTAATTTAAAAACTTTCCATTCACACAGTTCTTTAAACATTTTCCAAATTTTTTTACAATCCCCCAAAAACTATCTCAATTTTTCCTCCACTTCACATAAATTGCAAATTCTTTCTTCCATTTTTTTTATTTCATGTTACTCCTCATAGATAATTTATCCAATAATATTCAGCCCCAAAAGTCCCCTGCATCATAAAAATATTCAAACCTTTCATGTCTTTTACTTATCATTTTTTTAAATTTGTCCCCCATTTTTACCATGGCGCTATATAATAATTCTCTTTTATTCTTTTATTATAACCATCACCCATTCACAAAAACTTTTTATGTATTTATTTTTCTTTCATACTCTTTTTCTTCCAGATTTTCAGTAACCTGTTTTCAATTTAACTCCCCCAATCCATACCTCATTATATATTTTTTGTATAGTCTCCTTAACATAAATCTTTTTTCATACCACACAGATGACAAAAGCTAAAAAAAAAACAAAACTACTGGATTAACTAAATTAAACTGCATTTCTCTTCAACACTGCATATTATTCCTCTTTTTACCAGATTTAATCTAGAACTCACAAAACCCAAAACTATTCCTAATAATTCGCTCTCAATACAACTAGGAAACATAAATACACTTCCTGAATAATCTAATTTCCCTAATAAATAAGTGTATAATATGTGTAGTTTTTTCTCAATGATAACTGAAACATTTTCTACCAGTCTGTCAATTTTTTTATTTCCTACTCTGAAAAACAAATGGCAGCAATGTTTGCACTTCTCCAAAACCCTTATTTTTTAATTTATTAAGCTTTATTCCAGCTTTTCCTAACAGTTCATCTGCTTTAATAATTACTTCTTTCATCCACTATTGACTTTTAGCTATTAAAACCAAATCATCTGTGTATATTTTGCCTCTTCTTTCATTTCCCACGTAGCTTCTTTCAGTGTTTTTTTAAAACAAACAACATCTCTATTGAATTATCACTTATGACATAGGTAATCATACATTTATAGAAATGAAGACAAACCATATTGACATACATTCAAATGCAAACACTATACATCACTTCTAATCTTCTATACAATCATTGTCAGTCAAACATTACATAGCTCATTCAATTCCAGCCTTCCCTTAAACTTCATTCCTCCTGCAAAACATTATTCTGCATGTATTGCTCCCACAATTCCCATTTTTATGCAGTTTGCTCCTACCCTTTTCCCAAGATCCCACTTCCATTTCTTTTATCTTTGTTACTATATTTACTCCTTCTAGTATGTCTGTATCATAACATTCATTACCAATACAAACACATATTCAATGGGCAATCTTGTTTAACTACTCTTTATGTTTTATTTTTTCCTATCCAACCATTCAGCATTACTGATGCATAAGAATTCTGATATAATTTTTGAACTCGCTCTCTTATCTTTTGCCTATACCATATTCTTCCAAAATATTTAACATGTGTTTATGACAAATGCTATCAAATGTCTTAGTCACATACAATCACCTTCCCTTCATCTTTCCATTATTATAGAGTCTATTACCTCTTTCACTATAATTAACATTTCATTTACTTTTTTCCTTTAAGACCATAATTCCCTCATTAAATCATTCAGCATCCTTTACTGAATTATTTTTATAACTTTCTATAATAAATGTTTTAGAATTTCATCTGTCTCTAATTCTTTATATCTTCCCTCTGTCATTTTTGCATATAAAAATCATTTTGCAAATCCCTTCTTTATGTATGCCTACCTCAAGCCACTCATTCAGTGCTTCCAAAACACTTCTTTCTTTGATTCAGACATTTCTTAAATATATATATATATATATATATATATATATATATATATATATATATATATATATACCATAATCAATTCACTCTCTGAGTTTATTTTTTCCTTCCTACACATTTATAAAAGAGTGAATAGGACACATAGCCAAATCAATTAGTAAGAAAGTTACAAGAAATTCCAAGTCAAGCTAGAGTTTTCACTGATTCCTTAAAACATCTTGTAAAAGAGGATAATGGGATATATGCAAATGACCCCTTGAGGACATCAGGTGTTTCAGCTATATGGCAGTTCTGAATGCCCATGAGTTTTTTCTCTTTTTAAATTGGCTAATGGACAAATTCATGCCAATAAAACCAAATCCACTAGCTGTGGACATGCATGTTTCAGTCTTTTTATAACTTCATCAGCACAGCCATTTAGTCCACTTATGCTGTGCTGATGAAGTCATAAGAAGACTGAAACATGCATGTCCAGAGCTAGTGGGGTTTGGCTTTATTGGCCTTTATAAAACAGGTGAACTATTCAGTGAATCAGCAGTATAAGACACTTGCCTGAACTGCAGACAATTGTTTTTTTTTTATCCATATGCTGTCAGTAGGACTGAGTAGTGTAGGTCTGCTGTGAAAATCTAAAGCATAACTTCTCAACACAAACTTAAATGAGTCAAAATGTCCCCAAAAAAAAAAAATAAATACAGGTGACATTCATTGCAAAGCATTTTTATAACTGCCCAAGTGGGGGCTTTGCCTTCCCACCCCATTACCTATATATAGTAATTCCATGGATCTACAGCTGCAGTGAAAATAAGTATACCCCTCTAATTTAGAAAACAGTATACCCCACTGTTATCTAGCAATAGATAACATAAATATTAAAGCATTCCTAGACTAGTAAACTCGGGCAGTTAGGCTCAGGGAGATTTTGTTCCTAATGGTAACATTCATTGAATGGGTGAGCTCCCGCCCATTGTTGTACACTTAGTGGACCCGCTCATGGACAGGATTCATTTCTGTAAAGAATATAATCTACAACTTGTGAACTCTGTATATGGCAGAGTAGCCAGTGGTTGATTTTACACCTCATCCCTCGCATCTCAGTGAATTGCACCACAGTGAGTTTGTCATAGGAAATCATTCCCGGTGTTATTTCTATTATGCTGTTAGAAAAGATTTACCAATTTTTTAAAACATTTTGTTTTTCTCCGCAGTTCCATGACAGTGAAACTGGCATATTTAGGTTCTGTAGTTTAGGGACATTCCCCCCTTCCCCCTTGTCCTCCTGCAAAAAATAAAAAAATTATTTTTTTATCATCTGATGAAGCTACAACTGGTTTTGTTCATTTAGTTTAAGCTTTGTCTGTATATAAGAGACATAGTGGAACAAGTCAAAAACAAGACCAAACAAATATTTATAACATCTATGGATTCTTGAAATTATGCCCACTAGCATTAGTATACAAGACATAAAAAGCAAGAGATTCCTCGTGACAAACTGGCATTCTGTGCCAAAGGACAACTCTTATTCCATAAGATGATTGACCCTCAGGTAAATAAAAATCATGCTCATTAGCAAACTGTTGCAAACTTTCAGCTTTTATTTCCTTTCCTGTTTCCCCTGGGCCCTTAACATATCTTTGTGAAACAATGCAAACATTTTACAGGTTTATTGGACTTTGGTAAGAATATATTATGTTAAGATAATTAAATAAAGTCAAATATGCTTTAAATTTAGCAGCAAGTGTAGGAGGGGGATCCTTCTCAATAGCATTTTTTGAATCTGTACATGATAAAAGCACGCACACATTTATTACATGTTTAAACAATTGCACCCTTGTTTAACAACACATTTGTTTCTCTTAAGGTAGATAGCGGCATCATCCAGTCCTTGCAGCATTTAAACTCTGCAGATATTTATCTGGTATGACTCCAGTAAATGTATCATCCAAATAAAATGCAACACATGGCATACAGTTCTCTGAAATGCAGCAGGTGCCGGCTGTACTACAATATAAGAATGGCTGTATGTAATCAGTCCTGTATGAATATTTTTATCCATGTACTTTTCAAAAGCTCATCCAAGCCGTGTGCTGATAAGCATGGTCCATATCAAATTCTGAAAACATCTTAGTTCCTGTCAAATGTTTGGGGTAGTGTTCCAATGAAGCTAATTAATTGACAATGAACTTACAATCTCCATATATTTAGGGTCTTTAGTTACCAGAATGCATCTGTAGTCCATCATTTAATCAGAGAGCTTGCAGAAAGTATAATGCTCTCACTATGTAAATGCCAGAATAACTGTTAACTTGGTTACTCTTATACCACAGTATATGTAGTGTAAGAAACAGGCCCTGGTCTAAAGAACATTTCTTCTTAGCTTAAATGAATTTTAATCAACCAGTTTCTGACCAGCAAATGTCACCCAGTGCCTTAAGCATTTATGAAAGTTAATGTCTCTTCATCGCCCTTATAGGAAACTTTCACATGATCATCTCCAAATATCTTTATAGATACTTTAGTCTATATTTTTAGTACAATATTGGTTGATTGCACAACTGTGCCATTTAGTTTCCTGAACTGCATTTTACATATCTGAGCTCAGACTTCACAGACTTCCCTTCTAGTTCATTTTCATTGAGGAATGGGTACACTTCCATATTCTGCACTCATATATTAAGTAAGCAAAATGTTTGTTCAACAATCTGCACTCTCGTTTTCAGCATGAACATTACGCAAGCAATAAGTACTAAATATTTTCAAACCTTTCTGCATTTACTATCTTAATGTTTCCTTTTTCTTATTTCTGCTACTACTACTACTATTTGCTATAGTTCTAATTTTGCCATAGGTATGACATTGTCTGAAATTTATAATCAACAGTCATGTGTTGTTTCCCAAGACACTAGTATGCATTAACATTGCCTTCTCCTTTTAGGAACATGCCTTCTCATACATTGTAACGTGTAATCAGTCTGTCTCGCCTATAAACTGTATGCATTTTGCTTGATTCTTCTACTGTTAAAGGAATTTTAAGATATTTTATGCCAAATTAATTTCTAATAGCCTTCTTTGTATGCAATAACCATTTACTCTATATCCAGTTCTGTTTCTCAAAATTCCCTGTAAAAATATCACCATTTTTATAATCCTGGATTAATCAATTAAAATAAATCACAAGCTCCATCACCAATTCAGCAAGGTTTCTTATGTGGGAATCAATGTTTTCTTTGAAATATTTCAATAGCTTTAGAGTTAAAATGAGACTGAAAGAATACTAGTTGCACATTTTTGAAGTTTTTCTCAGGACTCAAGAGATTTCTTGTCAGATTGCTGATATCACTTGCAACTATACTGGTCTCATTAGCAGCAAGCACTGTTCAAATATTTGATAACGTTTCTCTCATGGCTGGATTTTAATTTAAATGTAGTCAGGGTACATACATTTCTCATTTTCTCTTTATTCTTCCTCATTTAGATTGCTTACAGATATAAAATATCCCCATTGAATGCCCTACACTTTTAATGTTTTTGTGCTTGGAATAATTCAGATTGACTCCACAGCAGCAGCATTGCTTAGTTTTAGGACACACTGGCCACATTCATTAACCAGAAATGAAACAAGATTAACATGGTCTGCAATGACTGCAGAGATCACAAGGCTGCCAAAGGGATGGGGGTCTAGGGCGCACACCCCCCAGCAGTTAGTATGACTGTACCAACATCCACAGTCTCTTCACTTGTCCTAGATGTGGGTTGGGGTGAGCCCGTAGACCCATTAAGTGAATAGAGGAGCTGGTGGCAGCTTATGATCAGCTGTGGTGAGCAAGAATAAATAAATAAATAACGTTTGGGCACACTTATAAAACTATATCATCACTGCTGAACTTCTTCTTCATAACACTGTTCCATTTAAAAGTATAATACATGAATCCAAGTGATTCTGAAAAGACCAAGCATATTGGAGAGAGGATAAAAGAAAGTTTTGTACACTAGCTTTTAAATGACTGGGTTATGGATGTTAAGACAAATGTATTTGTTGGAACCTAAGACCCTCATTGTTCATAACTATGCACTCCATACAGTCATATAAATGAAAGTCCTTTCCTCACCATAACTCTAGATCCATGTTGTCTTCTATCCTCCTCAGCTGATGGGTAATCAGATCTGACCACATCTGATGTCGGCAACTTTAAGACTCTTAGATCTATGGCTCAGGTTCCACTCCCTACCTATAAGTTCACTCTATCATCTCAGTTCCTCAGAACAGTTTTCCTCATCGATACTAAAACAGTATTCCTTAACCACCAGAAATGTATACACAGGATACAATAAAGAGGAGAAAAACAATAACAGACAGTAATCAAGACAAGGCTCTGGGAAGACACAGTGTGGTCAATCAAGAGCCCAAGAATACTGATACTTAATGCAGGAGAGATGGAGGAGGGAGGAGAATTTCAAGAGGACATAAGAAGACAACATGGAGCTAACATTATGGTGAGTACATAAATTTCATATCCGATGTTGTCTCTTCCATCAACCTCAATTGATGGGACACAGTCCAAAAAAAAGGAGGTCTCATGGATGGACAATCTACAGAATGGTGGAGCCAAACAAAACTTAGGACCTGGACTGTAGATTCAAGTTAAAGTGGGATTTGAATGCATGCACAGTGGACCAAGTAGCAACAGCACAAATCTCATCTATATGCACTCTGGAAAAGAAAGTCAAGGAAGTTGCAACAGCTCTTAGAGTATTAGCTTTGGGATTGTGAGGTAATGATTGCACTTTGGCTTTATAAACAAAGAAAATACAACCAGACAGCCATGTGACCTTGGAATCACCAACTCCCAATTTAGCTAGAGAAAAGGATATAAAGAATTGGCTAGCTTTCCTGAAATTCTCAGTACAGTGAAGGTAAAAGTATAATTGATGACGAACATACAGGAAATGCAAAGTATTTTATTCTTATTGGAAAATTAGGAAAAAGACTAACAAGTTAATGGTCTAATTCAGAGTAAAGTCTGAGGCCACTTTGGAAGAAAATTAGAGCTGGTTCTAAGAGATAGCCTAACTTTGTAGAATATCAAGTAAGAAGGCTTACATATTAGGGCTTGAAGTTCTGATACCCTTCTTGTAGAGGCGGAGAGCCAAAGTACCAATAGGAAAGAATGGTTCCAAAAGCTTTGAAGCCGATCCTGACCCCAGGGCACCAGCTCTGACCTCTTGGCTCTAGGACCCTTTAAGATCTGATGCTGTCAGAGTCAGTTGAGTAACTGACCTGCTGGAGTTGAAGATGATCATGCTATTGGCTCCAACACAGGTAACCCAAGGGAAGCACTTGGATTAAAGGACACAGGACCCAAAGGTCAGATCAGTAAATGAGACACCAAAAGAGGAATGGCAGTGGCAAGCCTTGACTGTCCAGAAGCAGAAGGTGCAAGAAGGACTCCCATTTGAAACTGGGTCTTCAAAAACATCTTCATCATCCTGTCCACATCATCTTCAAACAGGCTCCTTGAAGAGTGCATTGACCTTAGAGAAGGAGCTGTCAAAGGTGGCCTGGAGGACCACTGAAGGAATTGTTACAGTAGAAAGAGTAAATGGGGCCAAGAGCTGACCATGTCTAGAGAAAACCCTGCATCAAAGCTAGGAGGAGCAGTTAGTGACTAGATATGAAAAGGTGCCAAAGAAACTGCCAGATCCACATATCTTCAAAGCTTTGGAGCTAGACATGAGGGTCCAGACAGGTCAGGGGATCTCTTGTAGAAATCTTTTTTGTGGGGCTTTTCTTTCACTGAAGATTCAATCTTAGAACATTCCTTGTCTCTGTCTTTAGCTTTATCTCCCTTACTTTCGTCTCCTGATTTTTTGCTGTAGGAATAACATGAAAGGGAGAAGGCTGATTCCCCTGCTGTGGTTAAGAGCCTATGGCCTAAATAACAAACACAAAGCACAATCCTCATCTAGGTGGGAAGTCTCCAAGCAATAGACAAATTCAGAGTGTGGATCTTGTGGAGGAAACCTCAAATGGTACTTTTTTTAAAAACGTGAGGCCTTGTTGAATATGACAGGATAAAACAATCAATACCCTGTAAAATATATAGCAAAAAACTGTCACTCATTATAAAGCAGTACACAGTATATAAAAAAAAAACAAAAAAAATTATTTCTTGGCTAGATAAATAGATAGATAATTAGAGAGATAGAATGATAGCTAGATAGATAGATAGATAGATAGATAGATAGATAGATAGATAGATAGATAGATAGATAGATAGATAGATAGATAAATAGATAGATAGGTAGATAGATAGATAGATAGATAAAGTTAGAAAACTTGGGTAAGTAATGTTCACTGTAGATGAAATTCAAACTCAGGTCTCCTAGGAGCCATTTAAGAGTTTGTAAACAGTTAAGTCAGGGGTATAAACAAAATGTTTAAATCATTTATCCATCAGGAACTTAAAAAGTTGGATAATTCCAACTTCCCTTATATATTTAGGGACAGTTTTATAACTATCCTGCTCTGTGATGAAAAACCTGCTCTAAACCGATGTTTTAACATCTGGCAGTTTCACATATAGATTCTTATTCCTGGTATTGATACTGTGCCCCAAAAATGTAACTTCAAGATAGACTGCTAATGCTTCATTTCTTAGTGATTTATACACAAGAATCAAGTCACCTCTTAAAAGCCTTTAGAGAATTGAGTACAGGAAAAGAGTCTCCAGTCTCTCCTTATAACCAAGGTCATTCAACCATCTCACTTGCCTAGTAACTCCATTCTGCATTCTCTCAAATCTATTTATTTGGCAAGCATTATAACAACCCTACAGTATTCCATAATAGGCCATACGGTAGAGGTAAAAATGGAATCAAGACTTCTTCCACTCTATTACTGACAATCCTCAAGATGTCTTTTAAAATAACATAACACTTTCTCACCAGCACTATTTAGATATAATCATCAAAATCCAAAGCATTGTCCACTGTGTATCCTAAATGTCGCACAAAACTTACTGGCATCACAATTTCATTATTCAGAACACAGGAGTAATGGTTATTTTCAGAACCAAAACACATCACATTGCATTTCTTGGCATTAAATTGCATCCCATTTTTGGTGACCCACATGAAAAAAATGTCTAAGATAATTTTGCAATTTACTGTGATCAAACATATTTGTAATTATTGTCCCCACCTTTGTGTCTTCAGTGAATTTACATAGCTTGGTGCTTTTGCATACCAGGAACTCAGACATCCAATGCACAAACAACATGGGACCAGGAATAGAGCCATGGGTGACCCTCAAATCAACATTTCTTATTTTTGAAAATTAAAAATTTCCTTCCTGATAGCCAATTGGCATTCCAGCATACAATCTAGATATTCATATTAAGTTTTAACATAACATCAAATATTCTGTCATGCAGGGCTGAATCAAAGGCCTTCACCAGATCTCTCTCTCTCTCTATATATATATATATATATATATATATGGGTCTACTTTGATTCACTGAAAACTCATTTCACTGAATTTCAAAACACTCACACCAGATCACTGAAAGCTCAAATCACTGAAAACTAATTTCACTGAATCACATTTCACTGAATGTAAGTACTGTTGGGCAAATAAATGTATATGCCCTTTTCCATACTGACTTAATATATTGTTAACTTTCAGTGAAATGACATTCATAAAAATAAAAGCTAAGTAGGTGGGGGCAACAACCGCCACACACCCCAGTTTGGGGGGCTGTGCCCTCCACACCCCCCTAGCTATATATATATATATATATATATATATATATATATATATATATATATATATACTAACTCTAGGATCGCACTACAGTGTGGAAAAGGGCATATACATTTTATTTGCTCAACAGTACTTACATTCAATGAAATGTGATTCAATGAAATGAGTTTTCACTGATTTCAGCTTTCACCAATTTGGTGCGAGTTAACTGAAATTCAGTGAAATTAGTTTTCAGCGAATCAAAGAAGAGCTATATATATATATATATATATATATATATATATATATATATATATATATATATATATATATATATACTTTGTCTAGTATTCCAATATCCCCTTGGAGAAGACTACAAATTGCACATTCAAAACATTTACCTAGTATTCCGGTCAAACTGATAGGACTGTAGTTGTCCAGTGGTTTTTGTATATATCTTTTGAGTATTGAGACAACAACTGCTTACTTCTATATATTGGGAATGGGAACATATCACTTGTCCAGTGATTGTTGAAATAGTATATGAAGGCAGGAGATCAAACCACTTGCTATGCCAGAATGAGACTTTCTCAGCAAATAAATCTGCTAGTTCAACAGGGTCTGTCATAGCTGAGTCCCCATACTTATCAATAATGTGGGGGTATTTTCTTTTCTAAAGAATCTTAGGTGCTTGAATAGGGCCTTTTTAATCATCTTAATATTCTTGGTTAGCTAGTTCTCATAGACAGTTTCAATTTTCAGAGATAAATTCCTCAAGATATTTTTTCAATATTATATCTATATTTGGTGGAAACACAAGAAATGTATTTATACCTCTTCAAGAAGGCCTTTGTTTTATTTTTCACTAGTGATAACTTTTACCATGAAGGAAAATGATTGTTGTGATGAGTGACAAGGTCAACAGATACAAACCTGTTTATTAAGGTGTTTAACTTACTATGAAAAGTGTCCCCCTTTTCTTCAATTGAATTTCCTTCCAATTGCCTTTCCCAATGCCAAGAGCATAGTTCTTCATTTATAGACTTAAAGTTGGTTCTATAAAACTTCCTAAGGAATGCACTTGGTATAACACATTTTCACTATAGCTCACATTTTCACATTGAATTCATTAGTGATATGATTTTCCAAATGGGGCACCGATGTTACAACTTAAAACTGAATTGGTCCCACGGTTTAACCAAATACCATTCAATAATTTATCTTTCTCAAATTTTTTTTTTATTTTTCAAATACATTTGAATGAATTCCATAGTATTTATATGTAACATCTTAAATAACTATGTACACTATTTACATTAGCCTGACACTATAACAGATCTTAATGTATAGTTTCATAGTTTCGTAGTTTAGTACTAGGCTATCTGCCCTGGGGCATTTATAAGCCTAGCCATAGTGATGTGGCTTTCACCACCCCATGTAATGGTACAAAAGTGTACAGAATAGATTTTGAATACTGTGCCTCTGTCTAGTAGTGACACAGTGAAGACCCCTTTACATAATAGAATTAGTTTACTGTGCCTCTGTCTAGTAGTGACACAGAGATGACCCCCGGGGTAAACCTACGATCTCCCATCCACTCGTCAAGATTTCTCTTGAAGAGAGTCAGTGAAGGGCTCTGCCTAACATGAACTGGGATTCTGTTCCAGAGTATGGGAAGCCTCTGAGTTATGAATCTGTCCCTCCAGCATGTCCTATTCATATTTGTGCTGAGGTTTAAATCTTTAGCTCTTGTGGTTCTGATGGATTTGGATTTTTTGAGGTGGAGTATGTCCATCAATTCCTGATTGGACATGGCCTTGTATGTCAGGCACAGATCACCTCTGAGTAGGCGGTATGCTACTGAATAGAGCTGGAGTTTCTTTAGTCTGGCAGCATATGACATATGTTGGAGACCCTTGATCCTCTTGGTGAGGTACTTTTGGGGTCTTTCCAGCTGTTGCAAGTGCTGGGTGAGGTACATACCAAATGGGACATTCTACTCAATCATGGGCCTGATAAGGGAGGAGTATAGGGGTACAATGACCTCCTTTGATCTGGATGTGAATCCCTTCATGATAAGGTGGGCAAGGTAGAAAGTCTTTCTAACTACTTTGGCAACGTGGGTGTCAAATGAGAGGTCACTATCGACTTAGGTCCCCAGGTCTCTGATTACTTTTTCCATACTCAGTGGGTTACTGTCTATGTGATAATTTGTGGGTACTTTGTTTTTCCCAAAGGGGATGACTATACATTTTTTGGCATTTAGTTTAAGGCCATGACTCCGGCACCAGTTGTCTGTTTCAGTGAGGCATTTCTGTAGGATGTATGTGTCAGCTGGTGTATCGAATATGGCGCCTAGTTTCCAGTCATCTGCAAACTTTGTCAGCCCCAACCCTCCCATGTTTGCTTTCACATCTGAGAAATAAATGCCGAACAAGAGGGGTCCCAGGACAGAGCCCTGTGGGACAACACTTGTGACTGGCTTTGAGTCTGACATGGCTCCAGCGATTTTGACTTTATGGGTTCTATCCTTTAGCCAGTTTGCAACCCATCTTGTGACATATGGATTTACATTTAAGCTGTTGAGCTTGTCTATGATGCCTGAGTGGGGTATTGTGTCGAAAGCTTTAGCCAAATCCAGGTAGGCTGTATGGACTGCTTTGCCCTCGTCAATGGCTCTAGTGACTGTTTTGAAAAAGTCAACCAGGTTCAAAAGGCAGGATCTGCCCTTTACAAAGCCGAACTGGGTGGGATCAAGTGTCTGTAGGTCCCGAATGTCTCTGTTTATGAGTTCCATAATGATTCTTTCCATAGCTTTGCAGACCAGGCTGGTTAAGCTTATGGGGCGGTAGTTACCAGGGTCTGTAGAGGTGCCTCCTTTGTGGAGTGGGACCACTGTTGCTGTACGCCAGTGTTCAGGTACATATCCTGTAGTAAGGCTAAGGTTAAATAGCATTTTTATGTGCGGGTTTAGCTCCTCTTGGAGTTCACGTAGCACGCAACCCGGGATACCATCAGGTCCCATTGATGCTGTGTTTTTAGCTTTGCTGAGGGCGGTTCTCACCTGGACATCTGAGATGACAGGGAGGTTACATTCAGCTGGGATAAGTATTTCTTCTTTTGGGGGTGAGGGAGGGGAGAAAATTGCAATGAACCCGTCTGCCAGAATGTTGGCAATATCTGTGGGTTCAGTGTATTTTTTGTCATTGTGAACTAACTCTGAGCATATCTGAGGGTTTCCACCCAGGTTTCTAACATAGCAGAAGAAGGCCTTGTGGTTATCTTTAGTGTCCATAGCGATTTTTCTCTCAGAGTTGGCCTTGGATGTTTTTATGAGAGAACGTAGCTTTCTACTAGTGCTGATCAGAGATGCCTTCTCTTTATGGGATTTTGCTCTGTCGTGCAGTAGCTTCCTTCTTTTGTTATACAATTTGTTTATGGCTGGGGTCCACCAGACAGGACACCTGCCCTTGGTGGAGAGGGTCTTGGTTTTATTTGGGATTGCATGATCCATGCATTCTTGGAGATGTCCGAAGAAAGCATTTGTGAAGGATTCAGCATTGTGGGATGTGGTTTCCACTGGCCCAGTGGGCTTAAAGGATACCATCTCAGTCTTAAGAAGTGTAAAGTTGGCTTTTGAGAAGTTTTTCACTGTAGTCTTTTGTGTTGGGGGTGGAGGTGGGATATGTATATCCAGGGTGATTAGTTTGTGGTCAGATCTCACTAGTGAGGGGTATACTTCCGGTGTGGAGCACTTTGTCCCCATGTTGGTGATGATCAGGTCTAGTATATTATCTCCCCTTGTGGGAAAGGTGACTAGCTGTTCCATTGCATTTGAATTTAATGAATTCCAGGAACCTTTGGGCTAGGGTGTTAGGGCTAGAATAATGCATCCAGTCTATGTTAGGGTAGTTGAAGTCTCCCAATATGATGGTGTTTGGTGAGACATTCATATCCTCCAATGTCTTCAGGAAGGCTGAATGGGGTTCCTGAGATTGGGAGGGTGGTCTGTAACATGCTACCAGTTGTATAGCAGTTTTGCCTACGGTTAGTTGCACCTGGATGGTCTCTGATGCTTCATGTGTTGCCACTAACCTGGAGGTGTGGGTGTCCCTGATGAATATGGACACTCCCCCTCCCTTTTTGGTTTGGCCCAAGTTTTGGGGCTGAAAAGTATGATACGAGGTATAGCCTGGTAGTGCTGGGGTGCTCTCAGGAGCCTTGAACCAGGTTTCAGTTACTGCACAGACATCGATGTTCTCCATACTGAGGAGTGCTTCGAGAGCCTGCATCTTGAGATGTAGACTTCTGGCGTTGAGCAACATTACCCTTAATTTTTTTCCATTTTTGTTTTCTAAGGAGGTGGGTTTGTCTTTTGAGCCTTGCCTAAAAAAGACACTATGGGAGTGGCAAGAGCCTTAGCCAATATCCGGAAGCCAAGTGGTGACAGATGCAAGCCGTCCCTTGCAAAGCAGCGTGGCTTGTCCAGCATGTCATCCCAAGCAGACAGACATTGGATCCCCCTAGAATGACACCAGTAACTGAGCCAATTATTAAAGCTGATCATCTTGTTTTTGTATTGTGGTATCATTCTTGGTGAGGGCAAGATGCTGCTCAGGGTCAGGGTCATACCAGCCTGGGCTATATAATCAGAGAGCTCCTCTATGTCTCTTTTCATGTAGTCCAGGGAGGTACGTCTCAGGTCATTCACGCCGGCATGTACAATGACGGAGTCATATTTGTACTTGCTTTGGAGTGACCTGAGTGTGTGTGTTATATGGTGATCCTAGCTCCCGATAGGCAGCTCACCATTACCCTCTCCTTGTTCAGCCTGGTAAGTGGAACGTCAGTGTGTCTGACTATAGAGTCACCTATTACTAATGTATCAGGCATGGTGTTTGGCCTTAAGGGCTGTGATTGTTTGACACACTGATTTATTGAAGTATGTGTTGCATGTGTTATGTTTTGAGGTGGTGGATTTTTGGGTGTCTGCTTTGGGAGCCTCTGTTGTTTTGGTAAGTTTTTTGTTAAAGCCTCCGAGTATGTCTTTGTATACAGTAACTTTATATGTATGTCCAATCCATTATCAGAGTGTTTGATCAATTATTGTATAGTGTCAACCAATGATAATACTTTTCCCCAAGGGTTGTTGATAAATGGCTTTGTATAAATTCTTAGTTCTTTTATTTTAATTTCCAATAATGCTGTGGTCTTCAGTAGGCTGTAGACATCTTCCAAAGTTGGTATTGTGTTTGTATTCCATCTTCTTGTTATACACTTCCTTGAAATTGCAAGTATAGTCCATTCCAGATACGTCTGACCCATTCAAATGAGGACCTTCATTCACATTTAATAATACAAGAGCTTTAGTTGAATAAAATTAGTCATTAAATAAAGCTTGTAGAAAGTTATCAGTACCATTCCAAAATGGCTTAATTTTAACACAATGAAAGAAATTGTGGTTCCAGTCTGCATTGTGTACTTGCTCAAATCTCCAACATATTCATTTTATGGAAGAACTAATTTTATTGAGTCTGTCTGGGGTTAAGAATGTTCTGTACAAGCATCAATAATTTATCTTTCCTAGATGGTTGTTTAATAATCTATTCATAATAAAATATAATTTTCAGTAATTTTGTTTGTGACAGTAGACTTGGTAGAAGGGAAATTCTAGTCAGTTCCTGGAAGGTCAATGCCCCCCATGGTTACCCTATCCTTGACAAAATAATTCAAAACTACTACCACATAATCTGTTAACATGCTTTTTTCCTGAGTTGGAGGGAGGGTCTATAGAAGATTCACACAATCCAGCCAATTTGGCCAAATTTAATTTCATCATCAAAAGATCCAACAACTCATCAGAATGAACAGTAGTGAAGAAAAACTTAGTAGGTACATATATCGATCCACCACCACCTTTCTGATTTGATTGAACCGCATTATGCCTCTTAAACTCTTGAATGATTAGAGGTTTGTTGCAATCATCAAGGTCTCCATGAAGTAAACAAATCATACGTTTTACCTACTATTATAGATTCTAAGTCTACAATTTTTCAAGTGATTTAAACTATTCTTTATTTCTGCCCCCCCCCCCCCACTGCTCCTAAAAAAGGATGACTACATTTCCTAAGGGAATTACCAGCTAATCTGTTTCCCAGCATGACTCAGATGAAGCTGCTCTCCACTGAAGTAGTTATTTTTCATTTTTAAACCCTCCCAAGTCGTTATTATTTTGATAGAATTGATTAGTGAAATTGTACATATGATGCTTGTCATTTCTGTTGTCATCCTTATTTAACATCTGCATAACAGGAGCTAGGACAAATATTACTAAATATCACTCTAAACCCCCAGAGTTACATAATTCCACCATCTCAGGAAACACTACCTCAATAATAGTGCAACCAGCGTCACTGTTGCCTGATACAATAATGACTGTATGATAAGGAGAGGCATTTTTAAACAACAGTTTTATTGCTTCTAACATGTCAGTCATTTTTCACATCTCTGGCAACTAACACTGACATGCTCTTGATTCATTCTTGGGAGAACATTATGAATTCCTCTCAACATGGAATCATCCAACACGAGGACAGTATTTTTTGTCTCATTACAGCATGGCTCACTAAATACAATGGTGGATGGTGACTTGTTTTCATTTCTGCCAGTAACCCCATGGTCTTTCTTCTTCTCTTTTTAACCTCTTGAACTTGGTCCTCCTCACCTAATTGCTCAATATTACTCTGTAATCATTTATTTTGATTAGGAGTAAAAGAACCATTAATGACTAAATCCTTGAGTTGAGTGTATGAGAACAATCCTACATTAATGTGTTTATTGGCTAATGGAGGCAGGGGAATAACAACCCCAAGGAAGAAAGGGGGAATAACAACCCCAAGGAAGAAAGGGGAAATAACCCCAAGGAAGAAAGGGGAAGAAAGGGGAAAAGAGGGAAAGGAAAGAGCCTATCTAAAACAAGTTAGACAAAAGATAGCTTGAACAGAGTTAAAAACATTTTGAACAGAAGAAAAAAATATGAGAAAATCATTTATCTCACAAAGAACTGTTACATCCAAGCACTGAACCAAAGGACCACATCCGAAGCATACTAGTGATAAATGAGATCTGTGGAACTGCGTTGACAGACAGGAATTATGGGCTGGGTAAGGATCCTAAGCCATGGATACAACACTGAAAGTTGCTGGCTTTGCATCAGCTTATACTTCAGCTGAGGTGTAAGGAAGAGACAACATCGGATCCAGGACATTATCTGGCTGTACTTGCTATGACAGAAGGTTTCTATCTGAAACCCCCGTCAGTTTTTTTTTTCCATTTTCATTAGTTACTTTTCCCTGTTGTTTTGATGAGTTTTGTGTGGTGTCATTATTTTAATGTGCTAACCAGGATTGAGCACTAATTCCAAATGACCAGTTTTCATCATTGCCCAGGAGTAAATTTATTTTGACCATTTCAAAAACTCCTTTGCTATTGCTATAAATTCTATTAATGAGAACCTCATAAAAGAATGAATGATGCTCGGTGCATCAAGAAATCCTTTAAACTCTAGCAATGAGCTCAACATAACAGTATGTAGCAGTAGAAAACCTGTGTGAGCATTGCACTTTTTGCATGCTTTTTGACTAAATGCTGGACTACAGATGCATTTTAGGAACTAAGGACTAAATGCACCCAATCACTCATTTCTGTGCAGTTTTAATTAGTTTTAATAACTGCACTGTCTACATTTAACACAAGTACTTAATTTGCTGCTTGATTAATTGCTGTTTTAATTCAATTAATATCCATGGTAAGACAATTTGTTTCACAAATTGATTTATGGTAGCCATCTGCTGCACCTACAGTTCCTTGATCAGGTGTCATTTTATTCTGCTCATTTTTTTTTTGCTGACCCCTTTTCAGCATCATTTAGTAGCTGGGGCCCAAATAAAATACCCCTTCCCATTCATAACTGAGCATATTGATAGCTGGCTCCTTTCCCAAGCTTTATATTCTTACTACAAGCTCTGTCCAAATGCACAGATTGCCTTTCCATCTTACTAAGAGAAGGCCAATGGATTAGACATTGGTGTATTTTGTGTTCAGCATGAATGCAGTTGCTTAATATTGTTGCTCTTTCTTAATGTCTCAGCTCCTCTGGATTGCTATAACAGTTCCTATCAATATTTGTATCACTTGTATCCATCCTTGGTTCGCTTTCATCAAACAGTTACAGAACAGAGAAATTGGAACTCTTATGTTGGGCACTACCAAAGGCTCCAAGCACAATTCATCCAGCTAATCGTGTGATCATGCATGGTCCTCAAACAATGATGTAAACTTTCCACATAAAGTGTACAAGTATATGCAGTAATAATAGTTTACAACCTAAAAAGATTTTCACTATCCTGATTTAAGCATAAATTACATATCAGTTAAGTTAGACTACTCCTAGTAACAATGAACACATGGAAGTTGGGCCTTCAGTGGCCAGTTGGGCTGAATGAGGAATGCAGGAAGTGGAGGCCATAACTTTGTCTGCTGGCGGTGAGTTAAAGGGACTGAATTTGTTTTCATTGGGTCTGTAGTAACCAGACAGGATTTGGGATGTTGCTGATGGTGTTGAAGTATGGAACTAGTGATGGTGGCAGTATGGATGGCGGAAATTGAGGAAAGTTCATCTAACTGGTGTAGCTGTTAGGTCCTGCAGGTAACAGCAGTTGTGAGGTTCTGTGGTGTTGGAAGGAAGGTCAGAAGAAAGGACTGGGTTATGGATGTTGCTGGTGATGGAGTGAGAGATGGCAGCGGTGTAGAGGAATGATTGCTGTAGTCCATGGAATCGTGCCTGGTTTTTGAACCTTCTGTGCCTTCTGTTGGCTTGTTCACTGTTGTTGTATATGTGTATTTTTGTTTCTTTGTTGCTGTGTTTCTGTTTGTGCATGAGCTTGGAGAAGCAAAATTTCATTCAGCAGTATACCTGTGTGTAGTTGAATGACAATAAAGAAATCCAAAAAGTTATGAATGACAATAAAGTTACTTTTAACTTTTGACTTAAGGTACATCATTTATAGATAAGAATAAATTTAGAAATATACAGGAGTTGTGGCTGTACTGATAGAAATAATCTCGTAAGTGTACTGTATAAAATCTAGCTACATGCAAATGCTGAAACGGAATGAGTTGTAGTTGGTATTTGTTTTGACTGCACCAATTTGAAAAAAAAAATTATATGGTATTTACGTCCATCCTGATTAGATAAACTGTAGCTGAAGACTCTTTAAAATATGTGCCTGGAACACTAAGGATAGAGGGTATCATCTTGTGAGATCTGAACATAAATCACAGTGTGATTATCTTTAACTTTTCATGTCAGCCAGTCTTTAGAGAATTAAGTAGCTAATCCAGGTCCCTTTCAGAATCAATAAAGCAAGCAGAATAATATGTATCCTTGACTGGATCATTCATTCTGCTGAAGACTATTGCAGGTATCATGCCAGATATACTTAGCAGTCATATGATAGCCATGCAGAATAGACAAAACACATGAGCAAATCTGTAAAATACAAAAATGTAATGCTGGCCACAGGCATGAATATGACGTTGTGTGGAAATAGTACCATTTACAATATGTACCCGCAGCTAGTCTCTGCTACAGGAAGCCTGCTGACAGCTGCAGACTGGTAATAAGTTGCACTAAGTAGGATTTGTACTGTACTGAATAAATTAAAAATGCATTTGAAAACATTTCTGGATATAAATGGAGACAAGTCCTAGGGCTAAATGTTCTACTAACCCACTCTCTATCAGCCCCTGTGAGAAGTGGTAGAATTGTTTAATGACTATTTTAGAATGTAATGCATTGTATAACTCTTACTGACAAATTGTCAAGTCTTGATTGTATTTTTGGGCAAACACTATTCTCCTCTGTTGTCAAACATATTGTTTTCCATCGTATTAGGAACATACTAGTGAAAATCAAAATATGACGAGCCTCCAGAACAGATGAAATTTCTCCTAAATGCCTGAAACTAGGTACAGAAGCACTAACTTGGTCTGTTACTCATCTCATAAACTATACCATTAATGAAATATACATGCCAGCTGTTTAGATAAAAGTCATCAAAGTTCACTTGCACATTGGAAGGGTTTCAGCGACTTTTGAACAGCTTTGGACCCATTGCCTTATTAGATCACTCTGCCAGAGTATTAGACAAGGGAGTGCAAAGGCAATCTAACAGCAAATACCTACTAATGAATCCTATCATATTTTCTGACCTGACAATGGAGTTGAGACTATTCTGTTTATAGGCTATGAGTTCAGTCATACAATCTTAAATAATGGTAAAGTTGTAGGTGCAGTTGTTTTTGCTTTTCTTCAAAGCATTTGAAGTTAAGAGATTTGCAGATTAGATTTCAATGAGTCCACAACTTGAAGTTTAAAAGTCACCTTTAAAACAGAACTGTCCACTGAAAACACAACACAAACTCTTCTTACTTAGCTGAATGTCAGACATTAAGTGCTGAGTCCAGGGCTTCAGTTTTGACTTACCTCATCTTCATTACCCCATGTGAAAATATTATGCAAATGCCTATTTACTTCAATCTGCAGATGCCTCTTTACATAGAAAATACAGTTAAAAATGTCAAACTATAAAATGTCTCCATCACCATTCAGTGTCAAAATAACACGTGCCATGCATGGGGATTTAACAGCATGTAAAAATGAAAAAGTGATAAAGTATTTACATTGCTTAAAAAAATATGTGTCTCACTTTATCCTGTGACTAGCTTTAACAAATGCAAAGAATGGCTTAGTTCTGGCCTGCTCCTAAATATCACAAAAGAAAACATATACTGCTTTCATCAAAAAATAAAAGCACTCATACAGTATATGTTCGACTTTCATATTAACTGTAGCTCATAGTACCAGCTTTTCAAAATATCACAATAATATCATATTTAGCAGTTCATGATGATCATGAGCTAAAATTCAACAACGATATTAAATAAAACCAACAAAACAGAGAGATGTTCTATAGGGCAAGAGTTTCCCTTATACCAGCCACCTGATATAAAATCACCATTTTGTCATTCTTCACAAATTGCTAGCTGAGGGCATTCCTATTATTCAGTCTGACACACTACCTCTTTAGGAAGGTGGAAAGGTTTACAATAATGTGATATGATTTATGTCTGTCGCTGGCTCAAAGGACTAGCAGTGCCAAACACTGCATAAAATGAGCAGACAAGAACTCTACAATAAGCTCATGCTGATGCACTTAACCCTCAGATTCAAACTCCTCTGAACAACTTTATATTCCTCCATGTATTGCTTTCTAGAATGACATAGACCTATCAGGGTGCTGTGTTCAGCATCAACCTTGGAGTTTGTTCTTATGATCTCAAGGAATAAATTTTGACATGTTGTCTTTCGCCATTACCTGTTCATCTCAGCCTATGGAATAGGATGTCCTTATCTACAATACTAATCCTTGTATTCATCTAAGGCCAATCCAATTGAATTGTGTAGGACTGAGCTTTTTACATGAGTCTGGAGTTAGAATATACACATAAGAACTGTATACAACTATACAAGGAAGATGGTCTAAGTTACATAGACATCTGACTATAAAAACGCCTATGTTCATTGCATGTTAGTTAAAAATGAATTTGTCCATGATAATTCTATATCACAAACAAAATGTCCCTTGATATGACAATCCAGTCAGCCAGCTTTCAACAGATTCTTAGAGTTAACTAACCTATAACAGTTAAGCATATCTTGGTGTTTTAAGTTCTAATATGGCTCTCACTCTGTTGTCACCCTTTAAACTGTTTTCTTCTAAAATGTTATAATCCACCCTACCTACTTTCTATAACCAGTGCATATGCTACTTCTGACCCATGTGCCGTACGGTACAGCATGCGGCACTCGTTCTGTTTCATGTGCATGCTACTGATCTAAAAGGCTACATTCATTGCTTCTATTTAATATATATATATTTATATATATATATATATATATATATATATATATATATATAGAGAGAGAGAGAGAGAGATAACATCATCACTGAACTCATTAAATAATGCTACTACCTATATTTTTATAACTACATATGTCTTGTAACAGTTATATAGCTTTGAAGTTTAATGTCCTGCTCTCTTTGGACTAGTTAGCACATGTACTGTATTCCTATTTTTGAGACTTACTTTTGTCCACGTGTCAGTCAGGGCATTAATTTGAGTTTAACTACAATTAGTTGTGTCAGTTGATGTTATGAAATATGGATTGCTTGTAGTGAGGATCATCTCAGAAATGTAAGGACTAAGCACAAGTTTCAGCAAACATGTAACTTTATTATAAACAATATGACAGCACAGTACAAATTATGCTAACACTTCCATATTTCACACCCAACTGCCCACAGCCAAGAAGTGCAATGTATTATGGTAAAAAGGGAAACACCATGCATTTGTATAACACCTTTTTTGTATACTTCTAGTTAACATCCATACCTTCTCACAGCGTCCAGAACTTTTTTGCATCTGGCTACTTGAACTAAGTGACTTGCCAGCTAATAATAGGCAGTATTAAAAAGGGCAAGGAGTTATTAACAAAATGACATTAAGATTGCTAGCCTAGGATGTCCTGCAGTGGAGAAATTAACCGTTGTCACTTATTATTCATATTTATGTTAATATTTTCCTAACTGAGAGACCTACATTTTATTGAGGTGTATGGTGTGAAACACCAATGTGGGAGACAGATCTTTGATATCTGTGCTGTAAGTTACACAGCTTGAGATATATCCAATATTATTTGTATTGCATAATATACAATTAAACATATGCTTTCATATTTCTGTAAATATCACAATAAAATATCTCAATAAATGTACATGTAGAGGAATTCCTTACTGTCATGTGAAAACTTATGTCTGGTTAACAAAAATGTTCTAACAATATATGCTTAGGTTGTATAGTTTTCCAGATATGTAAATTTGTTAGTGAAAGTTTAGAAAAATATAATGTGAGGTTTGTGTATATTATTTTACAGTATTTAAAGAAAAGACTATGAACGTGCAGACTATTGTCACTGTAAAGAACACTTCTTACTGATAACATTGCTATTTGTACAGTTTTAATAACTTTTATTGTTCACAAAATATTTACTTTGTTTATTTTCTGCTTTTCAAGTTTATTTTTCAGAAAATGCACTGGAATGCAAGATGTGCATAGGCTCCTAGAGGTGTGACATTCCACACCACTTAGGTGTTAATGAGTTAAAATAGTAATGCCATTTTAGCAGCTTCACTCTAGTTTCCACCACAAGTTGTACTTACATGGAGTTGATGATATATCTTGCAATGTGTATTTGGCAATGCAACTGAGCAGTGGTGGATTATAACAGGAGAGATTTGAATTGATGAAAGGGGCCCATAGTTCCAGGGAGGCCCATGGCTTGTAGTAATGAAGTCAAAAAGGTCTTCTGCCTTTGTATCATCACTGATGGATTTACTAAGCTTTTAACTGCCTAGCAACCTCACTAAGCTTTTTTTCTTCCTAGCTCATTGGGAAAGAACTGTCAACACAATCATCCACATGTGAATTTCACTTGTGATTTTTCCTATAAGTTCGTTCACTGCCTTGCTTTTCCCTAACCCCTTTCTACAGTTGGGAATCCTGATTGGTTGGCTCAAGTGTCAAACTGCCACACCACAAAAGTGTAAAGAGAAGCCAGTAATAATTAAATGGCAAATATAGAGTCAGTGTAATGAGAATTTATTCAACTTTTACAGTGAACCTTAAACTGTAACATCTGTGGTATTGCCTCTGCGCTGGTATTGGATTTATCTAGATGCCATATGGCTCATACTATTGGTTGTTTTAGTGCTTTTAACTGCTGAGAACTTTGTGAAGAAAAGAAGCCAGGGACTGGAAAACATATTTCTTTATTTTTTTGATTGTTTGTTTTTTTAAGTTCTCCAAAGTCAGTTTCTGACAAGTATTGTGCTGTTGAAGAACAGTAAGACCGTTGGGACCAGAAATATGAGAAAGGAGCTTTTCCAAACAGACCTTATCTTTTTTTTTTCTTTAAGAGGTCAACAGCTTCCAAGGTAAGTGGTCAATGTAAAGCCACATTTTCTGGTAAGATATCCATATACCTCTAGACTGTGCTTTTACAGAATGTCCCTGATTATATCTCATATTTGTGCTCTGTAAAACTTTTGATTCTCTGGGAAATCACTGAGGATTACATTCAGTTAGTAATACTGGATATTAAGGTTATATGCTTCTCATTGTTCAGAAATTGAATGTTAATGCATAACCTCTTTGTTTATTAACTTTAAGCAAATTTGAGATTATTAGATAATTATTAGGTATGCAATCCAGGAGACCATTAAGGAGCCTAGCCTAAATACCTAATTGTCTCAAAGCACTGTCTGGTTAAGGGATTTACTCAGGGTCACACAGTTGGTAAATGAAGGCTGAGGAAGTGTAATCCTGTACCCAAGAAGCAGGTCATTAACAGCTCACAGTTAACCCTCTATATGAACCGCCAGATGAGTTATCGACATTGGCATTGCCATCATCCACCTTTTCCTATTTTGTACATGGAGACAGGTGTCATGTTTGTTCTAGGACCATTACCTAGAATAAATAATTAGACCCCTGGGTCGCTAGTCCTGCTGTATATTAAAAAAGTTCCTGATTCAGTAGATTTGCCAGTAATGCCACGCATTATAGTTTCAGATGTTTCATTGCAGTGCGTGTAATGCAAAGCAGTGACACAACAGGTAGCATGCTCCACTTTCGTGCAGAAAGCTGTGAGTTCTATTCCTACACCAGGTGGATCAATTACTGACACTGCAATGTAGCATAAGGGTGTGCTGCACTCACGAGTGTGCTGTCTTTTGGATAAGATGTTAAACTGAGGTCTCTTCTGCTTGAGTTGCTGATAGCTTAGGAGGATGTAAAAGATCCCATGGCACCTACTGAAAAGAGTAGGAGTCTTTTATTAACACAATGTAAAAAAATCATTATTTACATATTTATAAAAGGCACATATTTACAGGCACATATATACAGTTTTATTTATTTATTTATTTATTTTTACTATTTATCATTTTTCTATTAAGGTCCTCACTGCTATTCTTTCATAATTGACCCCAGTCCTTCTTGCATAACCATAATCTATATTGCCACCAAGAATCACCTACAAGACAACTGAAGTAACAATAACCAGAACCTCACAAAAACTTCAGTTCCAAGGCTCCAATAAAGGCTATCCCTCCACAAAAAAATGAATGCAGTACTTACAAGGATTTTATTAGATCAAACACATCACTTCACACCACATCACTTCACTTCAACAGATTAAGCGCTTTCATTTCCAACAGGAAACTTCATCAGAATCCTTGGAACTACTGGCATTCATTTTTTGTGGATGGATAACCTTTATTGGAGCCTTGGAACTGAAATTTTCATAAGGTATAGCCATAATCTAATTTTTCACAGAATATCTGCCAAAATCCATTTCCCATTAAACTAAATTTCATTCAGTCTTTCATTTCAAATAACCCATATTATCTTATGTACCCATCTCACATATTCTTTCTTCTTGTTCTTATAATATCCATAGATAATCATATTGATTAGTCACAGAGTAATGATTGGTGTCAGAGCCATGGCCTCAAACTAAATGTGAAAAAGTGTGTAGTAATACCCTTTGGGAAATTAAATACCCCTGCAAATTACAACATTGATAGAACTGCCCCCCTAAGAGTAGACTCAGTGGTGAGAGATTTGGGTACTCAGATAGATAATAATTTGAACTTTGATCATCATGTGTCCACAGTGATGAAGAAATTATTCTATGTGGCACTGCTTATAAGTAAGGGCATGGCATCCAGATCTAAGTATGTCATAGGACCACTGTACTTGGCCCTCATCAGACCAATAATAGAGCACAATACACCCTTTGGCATGTATCTCACTAGGCACCTGCAACAGCTAGAGCATCCTCAGAGGTTTATCCCCCCAAAAATACAGGGTATGACCAACATGTCATATGCAAACCAATGAAAATCTCTATCACCATATTCAGTATCCTACCAATTACTGAGGAGCAATCTGTGCCTGACCCACAAGGCAGTCTCTGACCTAGCCTTGATGGAAATAATGCCTATTTGCAAAACTAACTGCACAAGTGTTACCACATCAAAAATCTAAACCTGGTCTCTGACATGAATAGATCATGTTGGAGAAACAGATATGTGCCCCAAAGATCGCCCCTCCTCTAGAATAGGCTTCCTATTCACATGAACAAAAAGCAGAGATAGGCAAATGAAATCCACGAACACAGGCAAGGCAGAAATAAGCCAAATAACCCTTTATTTGTGGCGCTCGTAAGGAAATTTTCCCCACCTTCCTCAGACAAAAGTGATTTTCCTATTCACATGAAGCAGAGCATTTCCCTGACCATCTTCAAGTGCAATGTGGATCAATGGAAGGGAAATCGCAAATTCAATCCTGGGGTGACACTAATGGCCCTTATGGACAAAGGCAGTCTGTAAAAAATAGTCAAAACCTGGGTCTATATTAGATCATCGAAGTGTTAATACTTCGAATGGTCTAATATCGACCTGAAAACAGCAAACGCTAAAAATAGCGAAGCTGCTGATAACCAAATTTTTTCCTAGGGAAAGAATTTGGTTGTACTTTCCTGTGGCTTCGCTATTTTCAGCACTGTGGTGGAGAGTTACAGGTTGAGTTCAAGTAAGTGTTCGATTGTGCGGATGTTAGGGTTAGGGCAGGGTATGTGAGTTAGGGTTAGGGTGTGGGTGAGGTGAGTGTGTGATAGTGATATACTTTAGGGTTAGAGTGGGGTATGTGAGTAAGGGTTAGGGTGCGGGTGAGGTGAGTGTGTGATAGTGACGGACCTTAGGGTTAGGGTTTGGGTTAAGGATAGTGGATAGATAGTACTGTACGTACAGTTTAGTGTAGGGTCAGATGTAGGATTTTAAGTGTATGTGTGTGGATTGCTGCTTTTCTGGTGTGCTTGTGTTGTGTGTGTGTTTCTCGGAACAGTGAATTTGCTGTTCTGAGCTTTTGATGTTTTTAGATTTAGTAGTTAGAAGTTCAAGGTTGTAGTATTCGATGATGAGCTGTTTTGTTGAACTGATATAGACCCTCAAAACCCTACTTGCTGACTCTTTTTATCTTTCCTCAGGGATAGAAAATTAGGTAATATCTGGATAAAACTGGATAGACTTTTAAGGGTTCTTGAACCATTAGCCTAGTAATTTCCTATGAACCTACAAATATTCATACCTATATTATGTCATTAATATTCTCAAAAAAATGTCTTCACCCAACCTTTTCCAGAGTTTTACCACTCTTTTACATTTCAAAAAAACATGCTATGTTGCCTCTTCATCCCACAAAATAAACACACTCTTACAACTTTCGTTTTATATGGCACCCTTTACAGATAACTTATTATCAGTTTCCATGGGAAGTCCTGACACTCTACTATCTTGGTACACCACTTTTTCCTGACTTTAATGGCTTTTAATCACTTCTTCTGGTAAATTTTCCCACATAGTTACATAATATTGTTGCATCACATTATTATACCACATCCTTTTGTCTTTCTCTATATCATCAATTTCTATTTTTCATGTTAGTATTTTTTCTTGATAATTTTTAATTTCTTTATTTACATATTCTTTTTCTCTTTTTCTAATTCTTATCTCCCAGAAAACTTTGTACTTATAGTTAAACATTCTCACAATTATGTTTTCATTCTATTCCTTTACCCACTTTTATACTCTATAGAAGTTTAAAGAAGAAGAATAAACAACTGTATTTCCTCCTTGTCTTATACCACACTTCATGCATATTTCTTTACTCAGCCACTCATTCATTAACATACTCAGTTTATTATTTTGATTTTCTGACATACACACTCTACTAATTCTATTACCTATTCCATATTTCTCCTTAAAATCCCACAGAAAGCTTCATGTCTACTGTATCAAATGTCTTGCTAATATCACCTATCATGTTTCACATCCTCCCTTTTACTTATATCATCCACAGTTTCCCTCACAGCCATTAACAATTTTGACATCCCTTCCCTCTTTACCATATATACTTTCTTCCATAATATCCCTTGCAAGACTTGATAAGACTGTACTGTACCGTAATTAGCTGGAAATACTGTAATGAGACTGAAAACTAAAGTCTTTATCTGTTAATTACCCAAACTCATGCTGAACAGGTGCCAGTCTCTCCTTTGTGGCCAAGTCTTGTGTACTTTTCAGAATGAATTTTCCAAACTCTGTAGTTTATTTAATAAGACTTTATTAGATGTTCACAACATCTGAATACTGTTTTCATTAACAGTGCTGATAATAACAGTGCTGCTAAATATATTTTAAGTTTCTGCACATATCTTCTGATTGTCCTGAATAATGTAAATGAAAACAGTCTTTATTTGACTTGTCCTCTGTACTCAGGCTTGAGTGTCTGTTATCTTCTCTGTAATAACAGGTCAAATGAACTAACTAACCTTAACTGAATTTTTTAACTATATCTGAAGTATATTTTAATAATACCAAAATACTGTGATGTTTTACATGCCCTCTTAACCTTGGTTCCCTTGGTTACTAGGCTTGGCCTCGTGTGTGCTTTATTTAACATTTCATTAAGGAACATTCTGTAGCTGACAAGATTGTATCTTTCCCTCGAGAAAAGAGCGTTCTGTATTTTTTACATACTTTATGCTTATCTTTCTTTTCTAATAAGCTGTCTCTCATGCTTGACCAGCAAGGTTATTTTTTCTTTCTGATTAACTGTCTTTTATGCATAAATGTAACACCATTTATTTTACCCTTTAGCCTGTCTAATGTCTAATAACTACTTTAAAATGGAGGCCCCTAATCTAACAGTTGCCCCTGAGGTCTCTGATGAAAGTCTGCAGGGACCTACTTCTGTAGTTACCTTACATTTGTATTGCTAACTACTGTATACAGCTTTATGCTACCTGACTTATAATTTGAAAATAAAGAAAAATTATTTTGTAAACCTGCGATTTTAATTTTGACCACTAGGTGTCATTTGAGCATTTATGGCCTGTTTGGATTGAAGTCTTTTAACTTTATGATTTAATTATAACTAGGCAATTATTTTCTTTATCTGGTGAATAAACTTGTAATTCTAATTTTGATTACTAGGTGTCACTTGAGCATTTATGGCCTGTTTGGATTGAAGTCTCTTAACTTTATGATTTGATTTTTATATTACCTAGATTTATAGTCTTTAGAGTCTTTAAGTATATATTCTGATGATATGTGATATATATTTAAAACATGTGCATTATTCTGAAAATGAGTGTCTTTTAATTCTGTGGTCTTTAAAGCTGATTAACTTGTCTTTATGAATCTTTATTTAAGTTAGACAGAGTACGAACTGTTAATCCTGCCTATTTTTTCATATCTCTGTATGCTGTAATGGTAAATATATAAATATTTATGAGCTATAATAGTTTACTAAAACCTATACTTTCTGTATTTTAAGTTTATACCTTTGCATTGTCTGTTTCCTTTTAATTTCTGACTAATGTACAATAATTATGTAAAGTGCACTATAATCTGTAAATGTGAACTGTAATCTGTAAACTAATTAACAATTTAAGCCTGCCCTGTTATGCCTTGAGTGCTTTGAATAACTACTACTACCTATTCTTTATATAACTTATTTTAATAGTTTACTAAACTTATGCTTTCTGTATTTTAGGTCTATACCTTTGCGTTTTATGTTAGGCCTACCATGTTATACCTTGAGTATACTGAATAACTGTTACTAACTATTATTTAAATAACTTATTTTAATAAATCTGTAAAAATAATTCTGTCACTTTACCCTTAACTAATGACTAAATAATGTAATTCTGTTACTTTACTCTTAAACTAATGACTGAATAATGTGAAGTAACTGAGTATTATTTTTATATTTTGAGATTTGACTGAAATGTACTATACTGAACACATAACTAAATATGAATGTCATATTCTTAAACAACTGAAATTTACATTAGCATATACTGAACATTTAAAATAGCTGTGTATATTCTGGAAACTAACTATACTTAGTCAAGCAGAGTGCCTCTTTGGTCCTCTTTAAAAGGAACCTTGACGATTGGATGGGAGAAAGGAAATTCACCCCGGGGATCACGTCAGTCACCCTGCTAGACAGGGGTCCAGGGAAGTAAATAGTGTGGGAAGAAATAGCCAGGGAATTGTTATGGCTAGGCTTGTATAAGCCCTAGGGCTGATAGCCTAGTACCAACCTATGAACCTATGAACTAAAAGAATATCTTTTGCCAGTGTTAACTAAACACACATAAAAGCATAACTGAAACTGGTATATGTTATATTCTGAAAGCCAAACTATTATTGCCTGACCATAGACTGAAAGCTAGTACTGTTAACAATTTTTTTGAAACATGAGAACATTTTGACAGTGTTACTTGATCACAGATGGAAAATTAACTGAAATCATTTTTTTTGTCAGTATTACCTGAACATAGATAAACTAAGACTAGTACTATTGTTTAATTGTCTGAAAACATGAGAACATTGTCTGAAGATAGATAAATTGAAACTAGTACTATTTCACAATTGTCTGAAAACATGAGAACATTTTGATTGCCTGAACATAGATAGACTGAAAACTAGTATTGTTGTACAATTGTCTGAAAACATACATACTTGCTTTAACTCATACATTTTAACTTTAAACAAACATTGAAGAAATAACTGAAACACATAGTCAACTTCTGCACCATAGCACTTGTCAAATTTTATTCTGCATTGTCCCAGTCACTGATGAGGTAAAGGAAAGCCTGCTTTAATGTCAAAGTAGTTAGGCCTTCTAAACCTTTTCTTTTCATTTCTTGTGCAAGGCTGGGTAACTAAAGTTTTTGATTGTATTTAGTATTAGGTTCTTAAAATAACATTTGCATCTTTAACAGTTATCTTCCTCTTCTGGCTTTTCCCAGTTAGGGGTTGCCACAGTGGATCACCACTCATGATTGGCAGTGGAGTTTTACGGTGTTGAGTTGCCAGCCCAGCACCTAACCTTCCACAGAAGGCACACACATGCACACCTAGGGCCAATTTAGAGTGTCTAATCCACCTACAGCATGTCTTTGGGATGTGGGAGGAAACCAGAGCACCCAGAGGAAACCCACGTGACCACAGGGAGGACATGCAGACTCCACACAGAAGGCACCCCAGCCAGGGATCGAACCAGAGAACCTCTTGCTGTGAGGCGGCAACACTAACCGCTGCACTACCGCGGCCACCCTGCATCTTTCACAATTATAACATTGTTTATTGCCCTGACCTTTTTTACATTTTTCTGCATGAAATAAACATTTGCGGCTTTAACAATTATAAACTGCTAACATTGCTTACTGTGCTGACTTTATTTACATTTTTCTGCATGAAATAAACATTTGCTGCTAATAAACTCTTGTAATTCTGTAAGCAAACTGATAATCTCAAATAAAACTAAATAGTAATGTAACACTGTGCATTTCTACACCTATATAAAATTAATTTTAACTGTTGAACTTTTAACATTTTGTCTCATGACCCTTAGATTTTAACATACTGTTTTGTGAGTGAAACTCCACTCACTGTCTTACCATAACCATTTCTTTAGCTGATGTCATTTAACTTTTCAGCAATACTGAACTGAATGCTGCAAGAATTTATTACTACTGTCTACAGTTTTTTTAGATAAATAGTAAAAGTGTAAATACATTAAATGGATAGTACTATCTTTAATTCAGCTTGCTAGGCTGGCTGTAATCTGAGCTGATGTGATTGGTAAACTGCCATTTCTATACAAAACATATACAGTCTGAAACTGATTACATAATGTACTCTTTTTATACATAGGATATGGATTTTAAACTGTATTATCACTTTTACAATGTAGCATTAACTTTAAATTTTACATTCTGTAAACTAGCAAACATTATTTTGCCTCTGTCTATATCATTGCTTATTGTTTATGCATTTCAACACTTTAATACAAAACTCAAACAAAACAATAACACAAAAAATGAATTTGCCAAACCTGTAACTGTAAACCCTTTATTCTTCAAATTAATGTATCTGTTTTTTCTGATATGCCTTATAAGACATAGAGGTATATGGTTACCCTTTTTTCTAACTGGCCACACCCAATATGTTTTTCTGAGCAGTTCAGCTGCATCAGCTGAACTGGAATTTATTTTATCATTAACCCATAAATGTGCATGTTTCTGTCATAACCATTTTTTTTAAATCTGCCATTTGCACAAATCCTGTCAATGAAGTATAACTATAATGATATGTTTATACCTAGTACAGAGCTGCTACATTTTGAACTGTTAGCTGCTGTAATCTTTGACCTTTTAAATTCTGACAAAACTGCATTTGTGTCTTTTAATAAAGATCTATGTGTAACTGAAATTAATTTGTCTGTAAACATTGAAATATTATTTCTTTTAACCTTAAACAATGACAGATTAATGACCTGATCTTTACAGATAGCTATGGAATGCATTATTTTACTTATCACTGAAGTATGTTCTTCACTTATACTGCAATTTACTGTATTAAGATCTGCAGTCTGATTTCTCTTATCTCCCTTCAGTGCAAACATTGCACTTGATTCTGAAAATAAGAAACTGGATGAAGTAATGTGAACTTGAGACATTGCCTGCATGTTATGTACATTGACTATGTTGACATTTGTATGTTTAATACTGCAACATAATTCTGTATTTTGAATTACATGTATTACATTTTGAACGTCTGTATGTGAAACTGTACCACAACTGAAATTATTATGTTGAATTGTATGTGCTGAAGCATTTGCATTGAAGTTTGAGACTGTACTAACAGAAGCTGACTCATTAGCTTACTTCTATGAGTTAAACCTTTTGTGTTTAGACATATTTGACATTCTTGAACTAATAACCTTTAACTTTAAAAGAATATTTCTAGACTACTTTACCCAGGTTTTAAAATTAAATAAAAAATGTACTGTTTGAACTGTAGAAGTATTACTTGACATGTTTATATGCAAATTACTTTAACTGATTAATTTAAACTTTTTGAGCTGTTAACAAAAAGGTACATATAAAGTATTACATAACTTTATGGTCCAGGAAGAACGTGTGCCATTGTCTGTAGCTTATTAACTTTTTACTTGCTGTTTGGCTGTGTGACATCACACTGGAAACTTGAAAGTTCATGGAGATAGCTGTTAACTGGATAATGTATTTTATGTTCTGAAGAAACACTGCTTTGATTTAATACTGGTCTGCCAATGTTGGTTGAGGCTTTTCTGAAGTAAACACTGGTGCTGTACATGTTGATTCACAGCTGTGTTGAGTGTTGTGTCCATTTTCTGCATGAAGTAGTGCTGTGTTACTGAAATGTCTTTCTTGTAATAAGAAACTGTAGTGCCATAATTTTTGGCTTATTCTGTATAGAGTTCACAGCTCTATTTATGGAGAAACACTGGTATGCTGATGAAAAGTCTGTTATGAAACATTTGCTGTCACTATGAACTGTTAAGGAAACCTTGAAGTTAGTCTGGCTATTGCAGTAAAACTGTACTTGAAAGGATTACTTACTGCAGCTCTTTCTGTTGAATTTTTATGATAAGGCTGATTTACTCTGTAGAGCACATGTAGGTGAATGAAACATTGTTATTGTGCAGATTTTTGTAGAACACGCGTAGTATGACCAAGTCTGGAAAGAACGATACCTTTACTTGAAAGGGTGGTCTTTAGCACCATTGATTACCTTTACTGGGGCCTCTCAGCTGGAAAGCCTCTGGAGTGCTGTTGAAATGTTTGTAGTACTTGTGCTGTATTTACTTGGAAAAACAGTCACTGTGAACTTAAGTGAATACATGCTGCACTGGAAAGTAAATTTGAAATGGTTACACACTACAACTGTCTCTGATTTTTTGATTGTCCAGACTAGCTGCTTAATGGGTTGCAAAAATTATATATCTCTCCCCAGACAGCAGGCCTGTTTCCTTCCATTCTCCACTGTAATATTTTCATAAAAAATTACAATATATGTTATTTACTGTGATTCCACGTTTTTATTTCATTCTTCTCATCTTTTTTCCACATAAATTTTAATATCCCACTACATAACTCTTCATAAACAAAGCCATCCTTCAACTATTCATTCAGTGCATTTACAAAATGATCTATTTGCCAATCCATTCATTTTTTTAAATATTCCATACCCTATACTATCAGGACCTGATTCTGAATCAACATTTACTTTCCCAAGTACTTCATCCAATTCACTAATTGTAATTTCTTTTTCAAAATTTTCCTTAACTCATTCTGGGTTTTTTTTTTTTTACTTTCCATTCTCTCTTATTTTCCTTCTTTTTACTATTATACATATTTTCCACATGCTGTACTACAATACTCATAACTTGTTCTTGTATTCTTCTTACCTCTTATTATACACTTTTCATTTCCCTGATTATGCTATTATCCCCCTTTATTATTTTACCCAAATATGCAGATAGTCCCCCTCCTCCCTTGTAAATAAACTCTCTGCCTAAACAGTAATGCCTTATATTTTTATCAATTTCTTTTGCATATGCTTTTTCCATGTCCTAATGCTCTTTTGTATTACTCTCTAAACTATCTAATGCATTTCTATACATTTCCCATACTTCACTTTCTTTTCCTTTATTACATCATCCTGCCATTAAAAGAAAACACTTTTCATACATCTTTTTTAATTCAGTCCACCATTCAGGCCAATTTTATGGAAGTCCTTCAAGATTATACGATCCTTCCATAACTGCAATATTTCCCACTCTCCAATTTCATCCAATAATTTCTAATTTATTCTTTTTATTCCTGTTCCTATCTTAATATACTCACTTTCTTCTATCCTCTCCATCCATATTGCTGAATGGTCTGAAAAAATTGTCGTAACTGTATTATCTGTTACCCCAAACCTTCTGATAATACAAAATAATCAACTTCAGATCTAAGTGCCCTCCTTCTATAAGTCCATTGATTTTTATTCCACACAACCTGTTTACCACATTTTATCACTTCCTATATATTTTATAAATCCTTCTCTTTCTTTTTACATATTCTCATTAAATCACAATTAAAGTCTCCTGCAATTATAATTTTCAAATTAACCATAACATAGTCTAATATTTGATGAAACAAGTCTCTCTTTTCCTGCTAGTTATATATGTATACAATGCTCTAATTCTATAAACATGTTCTCTCCATTTCATATTCACAACAGTTCATAGGTTCATTGGTTCATACTAGGCTATCTGCCCTAGGGCATTTATAAGCCTAGCCAGAGTGTGTTTGGCTTTCGCCACCCATTTTAAATTAATTTTGCTATGCCCTTTTTTGAGGTTAGTATACTGTGCCTCTGTCTAACAGTGACACAGAAGTGATACCCGGGGTAAACCTACGATCTCCCATCCACTCATCAAGATTCCTCTTGAAGAGAGTCAATGAGAGACTCTGCCTAACCTGGACTGGGATTTTATTCCAGAGTGAAGGGAGCCTCTGGGTTATGAATCTGTCCCTCCAGCATGTCCTATTTATTTCACTGCTGAGGTTCAAGTCTCTCGAGTGCGTAGCTCGATGGGATTTGGATTTTCTGAGGTGCAGCATGTCCATTAATTCGGGGTTGGACATGGCTTTATACATCAGGCACAGATCACCTCTGAGCAGGCGGTATGCCACTGAGCAGATCTGGAGTTTCTTTAACCGGGCAGCATATGGCATCTGTTTGAGCACTTTGATCCACTTGGTGAGGCACTTTTGGGGTCTTTACAGTTGCTGCAGGTATCTGGTAAGGTACATCCCAAAAGGGGCATTGTACTCAATTATGGGCCTGATGAGGGATGAGTAAATAGGCACGATGACCTCCCCAGATCTAGATGTGAATCCCTTCATGATTAGGTGGGCTATATAAAATGTTTTTCTAACCACTTTGGCCACGTGGTTGTCAAATGAGAGATTGCTATCAACTTGGGTCCCCAGGTCCCTAATTACTTCTTCTGTATTTAATGGATTACCACCTATGTGGTAATTTGTGGGCACTTTGTTTTTGCCAAAGGGGATGACTATACACTTTTGGCATTTAGCTTGAGGCCATGGCTCTGGCACCAGTTGTCTGTTTCTATGAGGCCCTTTTGGAGGATGCTTGTGTCGGCTGGAGAGTTGATTATGGCACCCAGTTTGCAGTCATCTGCGAACTTGGTCAGCCACAGTCCTTCCATGTTGGCCTGTACCTCCGAAATATATACTGAACAAGAGAGGTCCCAGGACTGAGCCTTGTGGGACGCCACTTGTAACTGGTTTGGAGTCTGACATGGCTCCAGCAATTCTAACCATGTGGGTTCTGTCCTTGAGCCAGTTTGCAACCCATCTAGTGACATAGGGGTTTATATTTAAGCTGGTGAGCTTATCTATAATGCCAGTGGGGTATTGTATCGAAGGCTTTTTGAGAGGTCCAGGTAGGCTGTGTGGACCACCTTCCCTCGTCAATGGCCTTGGTGACTGTTTCAAAGAAATCAAACAGGTTTAAGAGGCAGGATCTGCCCTTAACAAAGCCGAACTGGGTAGGATCCAGTGTCTGTAGGTCCCCAATATCTTTATTTATGAGGTCCATGATGATCCTTTCCATAGCTTTGCAGACCAAGCTAGTCAGGCTTATGGGGCGATAGTTTCCAGGATCCATTGAGGCACCACCTTTGTGGAGAGGGACCACTGTTGCTGTACACCACTCTTTGGGTACATATCCTGTAGTAAGGCTGAGATTGAACAGTAGTTTTATGTTTGGGTTTAGCTCTTCTTGGAGTTCATGTAGGATGCAGCCGGGGACACTGTCTGGTCCCATTGATGCTGTGTTTTTTGCTTTGGAGAGGGAGGCTCTTACCTTAGAAATGATAAATAGAGCTATAGTACACCTCCAGACACTGGACCCAACCCAGTTTGTTTTCGCCATGGGTAGATCTTGCCTACTCGCCCTGGGTGGATTTCTTTGGGAAGGTAACCAAAGCAATGGATGAGGGAAAAAAGTTCACACTGCTTACCTTGACCTGACAAGACCTTTGACACTATACCCTAATCAGTCATTGTTGGTGTCACAGCCATAGATTAAAACTAAATGCCAAGAAATGCATAATACTATCCTTTGGGAAGTCATCCACCCCTGGTAACTATCTTATTGGCAACCACACCTCTCAGCTGTACAGATTTTTGCAGAATGTCCAGATTTTTGCCTTATATTTTTGGTATGTTTCTCATAAAATTGTGGTTTTCTGGTAAATCGCTTGCAAATCATTCAGGGTTGAAGTCAGAAAATAATGACAGCCATTTGAGTTTCACCCTTTATACTCTTCAGAAAATTCATACTAATGCAAGACCTGTTGTTATATCTACTTTCTAAGTTTGTAAGAGAAATATTTTAAAAAGTGTACCTATTTTTGAGCCTTTCTTCCCCCATTGCTTTGTCCAGATTTCTTGCTTTACCAGGTTGAGAGGTATGTTGACAACTCACCTCTAACAGTTGACTCAGTTGTCAGGGACTTAGGGACACACATAGTAATCTAGCCTTTGACTGTCACATGTGTACAGTACTGAGGAAATCATTCTATATTGTGCAACTTATAAACAAAAGTATGGCATCTAAGTACAAGGAAGTGATTGTTCCACTGTATTCAGCATTCATCAGACTTATCATTGAGTACAATGCCCTCTCTGGTATGTACCTAACTAGGCATATTCAACAACTGGAACATCCACAGAGGTTCCTCACTAAACCAATACAGGGCATAAGTAAAATATCATATGCAGACCGCCTCAAGGCCCCATCCCTGTATTCTAGCTCCTACAGGCTTTTAAGGGGAGATCTATGCCTGGCATACAGGGTATTGTCAGAAACTACCCTGGACCTCCTGCATATCTACAAAACAAACAGCACCAGAATTACCCATTCTAAAGACTTACACCTTGCCTGTGATATAAACAGAACTTGCTGGAGAGACAGGTATGTATTCCAGGGACTACCCCCTCTATGAAACAGGCTCACCATCCATGTGAAGCAGAGTTCTTCCCTAACCCAATTCAAGTGCAACTTGGACAATCGGATGGGGAACAGGAAATTCATCCTTGGTATGGCAAACTGTAAATTGTTCATCTCCTAGGCCCCTGCTTGTAAATGTTTCATCTCCCAACCCCCTGCTTACATTTACCAAGGGTATCAAAACTTGTCAGAAATTTGGGATGCATGGCTAGGCTTAAAAAAGCTCTTGTGTTTGTTAGCCTAGTAAACACCGAAGAACCTATGAACCTATGCTGTATTACAGTTCTTATGACATTTGTCTTCTGTGCTGACATTCATTCCTGTACTCTGATGTTGTTAAGTTGATTGTGGCTGTGTACCCATAGAAGTGTATTACACAGTCTTGAAAGGGAAACAGATATTTCCATAAGACACATTTCATTGTGTGACTCCACAGCCCTTACAACAGCATCCATTTTAACATACACAAATTATTATGCTATCCACAGTATAAATGGCAAAGTACAATATCTGTAAATGGCCAGTACAAGTAGCATGTCAACAGCACCAACAGATGAAAGGAATTCATACTAATGTAGATAGTCACCCTGTGCATCAGACACAAAGCTTAATTTCCCTACATCCACAAGAAAGATGATCGGGATGTGGCACAGTTATCATCAATTGCACAGGGTGTTGTTTGAGGGTGTAGAAGGCCTGGGCTGACCCAATAGATTAGCAAGCATGTATGTGAATAAGCCAGTGAAGCAGGCAAGATGGACCATGGAAATGTGTGTGTGTGTGTGTGTGTGTGTCTGTAGGTGCCCTCAATGTGACATTGGTGTGTGAGTGTCTGCATATACACAGCCAAGTTTAGTGCTAGCCCTATTTGTCTGTATATTGGACAACTATGAGCCATGCATGATAGAGTTGACAGATCATCGTCTCACCCCTGAACATGAAAAGTGTCTCTGCCAGGAGTTGCACTGACACCTCCATGCCCAAGTTCAGATGCTGCGCTACTACCTGAAAGGTGACTGATGTCTGCCGGGCATGTGTCCTTTATGAGAACATCCAGGACCATGGGCCCCTGGCCTGTTCTGTCTTGGTGTGGACAGTATGCTCCCCTCTGGAGCACTGGATGTACTGCCACTACAGAAGTGTGATTGGGCATGGCTACATTGACTCTCAGCAGTTGTAGTTGTTGACCTGTTCCCACGAGACACTCAACTCCAATCAGACATTCCATCCATCACAGACAATGTGCGTTCTATGACAGACAGTATGTGATCTGTCATAGACCTATCTCTTTCCATTGTGTCAGTCAACCCATCCAGGGTATCAGTAACACAGTGGAGGCAGTCACAGATGTCAGACTGTGCTGCATCCATAACCCTGACCATTCATCAGGAGTTCCTTTCTGAATGTGCCTGTTCCTCCAAGACGGCCCTAAACATACACTAAGTGGCACGTGATGAGACACCTGCGATAGGTGGAGGAGGAACTGCAGCCCTCCTACGAGCACCCCTATCAATCTGCCTATGTGGAACCCCACTAACAAATTGGCTATGGAAATGTCAGCAGTTACTGAAGCCACAGTAGCCACACTTCCCTGTTCAATGTCCCTACCCTCCAACTGTCCAATATTTGTGGCCTTAGGGGACTAGGTATGCACAGGTATACTGGCTGTGCACAGTGGTAATGAGCATGGATAAGGGATGTAAGCCTGTTTGTCTGATTCAGCCTCCACAACCCCCAGCTGTGCCTCAGTTTGGCCACCATCATCATCAGAGTCTGAAGAGCCACTATCATCAGGTGGTGTAGGGGACAAAGACCAACCTCCCTGGTCACCTGTGATAAAAAGGGAAAAGAAATACATTAATACCAGCACTACTATGCTCTGCACTACTATGATGCAATTTATGTTAAGCTGTATACACTACTGTCACTGTTACAGACTTGTATACCCCCAACCTCACAGAGTAGGGCATGTGAACATTATTCTCTAACCTCAATCTGTAATGATTTGGAAATAGTTATTCAGAAAACAACGATCTTATGAGCAATAAATAAATAAATGATGTGCACTGTGGACATTCTTCAAAAATCTGTATAGTTGACAGTTATGGCAATCATTAATGTCCTGACAATAGTTTTCAAGTCAATCACTATGGTCATACCTACAAGGCAGAGGTATGAGTCTAAACTGTGGAAATTCAGAAAATATCTGTACAGTTGACAATTATGCAGATAGTACATCAATCTAGTCAATAGGCCTGGGATGACACTTTAGTGAATACATTGAACTATAGCTGCATCTCTGACATAACAGTTTTCTGCATACCAGCAGAAGAAGCATGGCCTCTTCCAATTCCTGATGGTCCTGAAAAAAATTGAGGGAGAGGTAATAGCAACAGCACCACATGTTACAGTATAACAGGGGTTAATGCATCCACTTATCTCATATCTACAGTAACTGTATGAGCTTAAAACTGCAGCTAACTTATTCACCCCCCAAAAAAAACTGACACCCATGTAAAACTATATATACCTTGACAGCATGAATGCAACAGTATTCTCCTGCTGATCTAACTAAGCATACCAGGAAGCTCCTCTTGAGAGGAACGGGTGGCACCAACATCCACAACATATTGGCTGATGGATGTCTGGGAGCTGTCCTATGTAGAAAGGTTTGCCAGGAATTCTTCTATAGCTGTAACAGGAGATTCTTCTGCAGGCCCACCACCAGTGACCTGATGACCCTGGCCATGTCAGCTCTCCGCCTCCTTGCTGCATTAATCATGTCTGTGGCATGGTGTCACACCTGCTTGTAGCTATGATTTTGATGACCCACAGCACTGATGTTGTGTACCAGTTCATCCCACAGGGTTGCATGTTCTGACCTATTTGCCCTCCCTCAGGAGAAGATGACCTGATAATGTTGCAACGTCTCAATGATGAGGTTGTTTTCCGCCTCAAAAAATGGTGGCCTGCGACATGCATGCATAATGTTTACTGAAATACAAAGAAATGACAATACATATAAGGATCACATACATATGAGCAAACTATGTACAGATATAGCAGTAAAGGAAGGCTATCAGTATTCACCACTTGATTGCACATCTCATATTCAACAGTGGGCTAAAAGTACAGAGGGTATGGATGCAACTAGAATACTAGCAATACTGGCATATTCTTGTTTGTGCCATGACAGGTACTCATGTATGCCCCATAGCAGAAAATACCCCCCTCACAAAAAAGAAATATAAACAATAGTGCCAACAAAACAGTAGTGTACTATTACAACTGCTATCAAAGGAAGCACCCAGGAGACCTGTGTACCTAGTTATCATACAGCAGTATACCCTTGGTGTACTGTGCATCTTCTGTGTATCTAACAGGGCTGGAGATCAATGCAATGTCATCAGTACAGTTCTAACAAAGGCTTAATGATGTAATCCACACCCTTCCTAATTATATTCAAACATATGCATCATGTAGGAAACAAAATGGGTTCATACCTGATGGAGTGCAATACTTCTCTGTTGAAAAATACTGCTCTACAAGAAAAGTGTCAGCAAGTTAGACATAAGAAATAGCTCTCATCCACACTGGTTTGTATAGCTAGAAATTTGCCTTTTTATGATGGTTCTCATTAGCAGTTGATTGCATCTGAACCAATCTGTGCTTCAGAAATGTAAAATGCAGCCTACACAGCTGATTTGCAGCACAATCATCCAATCCCATGCAACTACTCAACAAGATATAAGGCATCACTGTAGATTCCATCCCCTTTCTTATATGTTGGGGTGAAAATTAGTGAGGTAAAGATGCAACACCAGCACAGAGAGAATGTTTGTACCAGCTACTTTTTATATACAGATATGTGTAATACAGGCCGAACCTGATTATGTTGCTGCTGACAATAATCATAGACAGACAGGTTGAAGACTTTTCAGGACAACAACTCAGAAGAGTAACTGTGGCAGCCTTGAGTAACAGCCAGAGCCAGACTGAGGAAACTCATCCCACTGGAAATTAAGGTATGTATGTTATCCAAAGCTATCATTAACAGAGTAAAAGGCAGCATGCATGGTGTGTCCTAGAATGAGGTAGGGGTACATTAACCATTATGTCAGCCACTCGAACAACTGCCAAGTCATGTGTAATGTCATGGAAGTCATCTGAAACGTGTGTGCTGGCAACCCTTGCTTCTAGCATGATTCCCATATATGTCTGTAACTATTACACCTATGGTATTCTCGAATATCACTGACAAATCATTGTGGACTGCAGTCTGGAATTACTGGGCCACATTTGAATTACATACTTCAAATTCCTCTGGGAATTCATGCTAATGCATAACCTGACATTCTAGGCACTTTCTATGATTGTAATAGCAATAGTTAAAAATATGTTCCTATCTGTAGGCCTTCGACCTCCATTATTTAGAAGAAGACATTCCATCTGTACTGCATTGGGTAGATAAATAGGTGATGAAACAATCACACATATCACAATTTATAATGGTGATGTAGACGTACATGGATTTTAAATGCTAGACACAGCTTTATTTGAACCCAGGACCATGTGAACCAAAAAATAAATGTTTTCAAAGCATTTCACAGATTGAGCTACAGAATCAGTGATATAGTAGGTGTGCCTTTACATGTTGTACAGATAATTGCACACTGAACTGCTGTTACATACCTCACTTAAATCTATTACTTTGTGTATGGCTTTATAGTGATGTATTTCTCCACCAGATTTCCAGTTAAATTCCTATTTTTCCATTAATCTTTTAGCAGATTTATTGCACAATGCAGTGAGATGCACAGCATTGCATAAACACGCTTAATGGCAAGAAATTGATAATTACTATATTTTGCTTACAACACCTGTGTTAATTAACTGGCTGTGTGGCTGGGTGGGTTGATGCACTATTAAAGTCAGATGGTACTGTGTTTGAAATAGGATGTGGGTTCAAGATAGGATGTAGGTGAACTTTTTCAACGTGGTTATTATGCTTTCACATGCATGTAATGATACACTGCCATTTAGCTTATTTTATGCACAGCATCGCACATTGATTCTTTAAATAAAAGAAAATTGGGGAGATAGGAAAGTGGTGAAATGGGGCTCAAGCAGAGGGAAAACATAGTGCAAGGCAGGTAAAAATGTGCAGAAAGGATGTAGGAAATAACCATAGTTATCCATTTCTTCAACAGCAACAACTGTGTAATTGCAAACATTTTTAGCTGAATTTGGACTGTCACCCCAGAGAGAGGGGTGACCACAACAAAAGTGTGTTGCTAAGCCAATTGGACCAAATTAAATATGTGCAGTGGGCACAATGTGAAATGGAGAGCTAGTATGGGACAGATTATTTTTTTGAGACAGGTGCCCTTTTTCTTTTAAGGAGAGAGTGGAATGTTGAGGAAGGGACATAGGTATGTGTGGGAAAGGTAAGCTGGAAAGGTCAGGAAGCATTTGCAGACAGACAAGACATACAAGACAGCACACAAGGTTGGAGAGGGAATGAAGAGGGAAGGAGGTCAGGGATCCAGGTCCCATGGACGTCAGATACAGTAACAGTGTGACTCAAGTCCTCACCCGTGGGACTGTCAGCATTGCATCTTCATTGATCTTGTGGAGGCAGTGGATAACACTGGCACCTGCAGCCAGACTACTGCACTGGGAGGGACAGCATGCTCTCCATCCAGCGTAGGCATGTGCTGACAGCCTGCTGCACAAGACTACGCACCATGCCTAGCAGTTGTGCATGGGTGACATAGGCATCCCCTCTGCCTCCAGTCCCAGAGGGGGGCACACTCCTGGCCTGTGGGGCAGAACTACCTGAAGCAGCAGGTAGTGCAGAAGCAGCAGTGTGGGTGCCACCAGGCTGTGTCCCATTGTGCTGAGCCCTGGTCCCTCAGCTGGGGGAGCCAAGGTAGGTGGATCACCAGGAACCGACCTACCTTGTTGCGCTGTGGTAAATAAAATAGAAACATTAAGGAAAAATGTTACCCAAACAAATGTTATGAATAAGAGAAAGGAAAACAATAATGAATAATGGAAAAAAAATGAAAAATAATATAATGAGGAACACAATAAACAATGTAAATAATTGTTTTAACAACAATGCAATATTAAATTATACATAAGGACAACATAAGAGATAATACCAAATAATATGATAATAACAAATGATAATAGTAAATATAGTGATTAAATAAATAAAAGTAGAGAAGGGGTGGGGTTAGAGAAGAAAGGCAAAGATTAGTAACTTCACAGATACTATAACAAAACATATTACAAATAAGTACTTTTAGATATGTTAGATTTTACTTCTAACACTGCTGACTGCTATGACGTCTATTATTTAAAATACTACATTGTTCCTTATACACACACTGTAGTTCCAATCGTATTGCATCTAGAAATCATTCAATATTGCTTATATTGGATATATTATGCTCCACGTACATACCTCTCAATCTCTTTGCATGAGACATTATGGCTCAAGCCATACATAATGGTGAAACAAAGGCACAACAACAGGGAACATTCTTACATAGTGTGCTCTTACAATAGTAGCAAGGTGTTTGGATAATACATTTGGCATTAAAATGCATTTAGAGAGATGTCTCTAATATCTGCAGTTCAGAGGACTGACATTTTTTCTGACATTGATTCTCACCAGTGTGGCAGAGACTGGCCAGTAAACAAGCTCATATATCAAATAGACCACACATATAGGGCAATATTCAGTACATTCTGCAAAAATCATGACAGTTGAGAGGTATGTCCATGTATACTGATTACACTTGACAGCTGGACATACAAGGCACATGTCTATGGGTGTACACTTCACATGCAAGCATGGCTATGTTTTATTGATGAAATGCTAAAACAGAATTGAAAACAGAACAATTTTTTAGTTGGCTGATGTGGAATTAGAACCCACAAGCAGTGACTACAGTAATAATGAATATTTTATTTGAAATACAACATTATCACAGCACTGTCTCCTTTTACACTTTATTGATTCATGTTTTTTCAAATATTGCATTTACACACATGAATAGCTGCCTAGGACTTCTGTTAACATACATGTTTACCCTAATCAGTTATTGACTACAGTCAACAGCATATTTCTGACAATGAGTGGACCATAACATTGATTCTTAATCTGGGTATTCAGCAACATTAAGTAATGGTTGGAAGCTATGGTACACAGTACTGCATGCTTACTTGATTTTACTTGCTTTTACAGTTCAGCTATGCAGTGACACATTAATGAAAGTCTATGATGTCCCAGGAATTTCATACATGACTGTTAAGACTGCAGTATCTGTATTTTTATTTTATTATTAACTTATGCATTAATTTATTACTTTATTGATTTTCTTACATACCACACACTTGCCTCATCCTGGCTAAATGCCTTGCATGGGACCACATGTTGCAAGCCCTCTCTTCTGCAGCTATGGTAAGAGAGGAAACCCATTTTGCATATCAGGTTTGCACAGATAAAGCTTGTATATTTATAACTTACTAGAAAACATACTTGCATATCTGTGGGGTGTTTCCCACCTGTGCGTCCTGGATCCACTGATCCAAAGTACCCCTCTTCCTTCATTGAAGGTTGTCATAATGGTGACAGCACAGCTCACCAGTGCGGTGGATACCAGTCTTACTGGTGAGATCCCTGGCCAAACTATCCCAGGCCTCAGACATACATTCTGACGTAACATAGTTCTCCTGCAGCAGCTGGGGTCCATGGTGCTGTACCAGTAGTCCAAAAAAAAAATCCAAGACTCCTGAACATCCCAACAGTGTACCCAAAGCATACTCCTTCCTCCGTGATAGCCATACCCGCACACAAGATTAGAGTCCAAGGAATACTGAGCAATTTTCGCCAATTGCCCTTTAAATAGGATGCATTCCTGCTATTGTGCATCATACTGAAACTTTCAAAAATGTGCCATGTCACTTAGCATCATGCAAACATGAAACCCCAATGTTTAAGTGATGCTTAACAGCGTGCAAACAAGGAAAAAAACATTACCCATGTTTAAGAGATGCTTAGCATCAAGCACCTTTTCTAAATATAACAATAACTGAATTTAAAGTGAACATTGTGTACATAATTGTGAGCATTTTTTGAAAAATATATATGAGATGGAGTGTATTCACTGTATTTAATGTTTTGTAATATATAAAACAAGTTTTCTGATTTAGGGAAAAATGTATTTATTTTATTTATTTTACATTTGTTGACCGGGCTAGTCCAACTGGACACAATATCCGTTTTCAGTAGAGGCCCGGGGAGAAAAGCTCCATTACAGGTAAATACACAACAATTTATCACGTTAGGCATAATATTAGTCAAAATATAAGGTAGAAAAAAGAAAAAAATTTTCAAATACAAAACAGATACTCATAATAGGAAATAAACTTATACTATATACAACTATATTAGACTATATAAAAGACGTAACAGTAACACAGGATACAGACAGAACAAACTTAACTGGTAAAAAGCCCAATTCTTAGATAATAACTCTCAAAACTCCTGAAAGTTTATAGAGGAGTTAAGTCAGGAGGGGTAGGGTGGAAGAGCTGGGAGAGTGTGGACATTATTTTAGTCAGGATTAGCACATGGACATATCCATTTTGTTTTGAGATGTTCTTTAATGTGTTTTTGAAAAGAGAGGTAGAGGTTAGATTAGTTATTCCTTGAGGAAGTTGATTCCAGATTTTCCCTATTGAGTTTGCAAGTAATGAATCACCAGCTTTATTATTTGATTTAGGTAGTGATACTAGTAGTCGATTTGCAGAGCGGAGTGTGGCTAGGTTTCTATATGGCATAATCATTTTTGAAAGGCTGGGGTAACCTCAGGGTAGTGAAGGGTCTTATGAATGATAAGTAGTTGTTGATAGAATAACTGGTTATTTAGCTCTAACCAATCTAGTTGTTTGAGATTAAGACAATGATGAGTTCTTAGGGGAGTAGCAGTAATGAATCTGGCTATACTATTGTAGCAGATGGAGAGTTTGGTAGTGTTACTTTTGGATAAGTTGGTATAGATGGGTGAGGCATAAAGAGGGCGGAGATCAGGTGTGTCTGTGCAATGGTCTTTCTAGTTTTAGGGGTAAGAAAAGGTTTAATTCTGTAGAGTGTCCCAATTTTTTTGTTGACATTTTTAACAGTGGTGTTAATGTGTTCATCATAATTGAGATGGTTATCAATAGTTACACCTAGCAGTCGCGTGGTCTTGTCAGGGTTAATACAGGTTGCATTATTTGAAGAGATAGTGAAGAGAGGAGTGGGAGATTTTGGGTAGGAGTAAAGAGGAGAAGTTTAGTTTTGGGGGTTAAGTAGGAGGCAGTGTTGCAAAACCAATTTTCCACATTTTGGAAGACTGTTTGGGTCAGGGACTGGAGGGAGGAAATATTTTTTTCAGTGCAGATTAGCGTTGAGTCATCAGCATATTGAATGCAGGTGGCTTGTGGTATATTCAGATATAGGTCGTTGATAAATAAGGAAAAAAGGGGACCTAGGATAGATCCTTGTGGAACACCAATATTTACTGAGAGTAGGAAGATAGGTTGTTCTCCCAAAGGACTGCTTGTTGCCTGTTGTGGAGATAGCTCTTAAACCACTGTAAAGAGTGTGGGCTGAGAGAAAAAGGTTTAGTTTGTCCAAAAGTATATTGTGGTTAACCATATCAAAGGCTTTAGAAAGATCTATGAAAAGTGCTGAGGAGAAAGAATTATTGTTCCTATTTTTATTTATGGAGTCAGCGAAGGAAAGGAGGGCAGTTGTAGTACTGTGGAAAGGCCTAAATCCATGTTGGCAGTTAGCTAGAAGTTTGTTTTGTAGAAGGTAGCTAAGCATTTGTTTGTGAATACATCTTTCCATTATCTTGGCTAATGGGGAAAGTAAGGCAATAGGAAAATTTGAGAGTTCATTTGATGAGCCTCCTTTATGTAGGGAATTATATGAGATATTTTCCATAAGGTGGGGATTGTTCCTTCAGTGATAGTCCTATTTATCAGTATAGATACGGATATTGGATAGCTTTAGCAGCTATTTGTAGGTATTCAGATGGGAGTTGGTCAGCAGATGGGGTGCATGGTTTGAGTTTCTTAAGAAGCCTATAAATAAGGGATGTGGCAACGGTTGGATTTGGAAGTCACTATATGAGGGAGAAGAGATTTTTGGTAAGGTTACAGATGGTATAGGTAATGAGTTAGCTAGGATTTAATGGCTTCTGTAAAATAGTTGTTAAAGGCATCAGGGATCTGTGTAGCATTGTTGGGATGAAAGCCTGTAGGAGTAGGAGTCGGTGAATGTCCAGGTTTAAGAAGTTTATTAATGTTTGCCCAGAATTTTTGAGGGGAATTTTGACTATCTTGTTGAAGGTGAAGATAATAATCCTTTTTATCTTTAACAGTATCTCTTTTGGTGGCATTCCTTAATTGTTTAAAAAGGAGATGATCTGATGGGCATCTACTGGCTCTCCATTTGGTCCAGATTTTATTTCTAAGGACCATTTTATCTTTTGTTTGCTTGGACAGCCATGGGGCAGGTTTGGTTCTTATTCTAGTAGTGTGATAAGGGGCATGATGGTCAAGGATTTGAAGAAAGTTTGTATTAAAGTAGGTTACTGCTTGATTAAGTTCAGTAAGTTAGTGGTGACCAGTTACATGCTTGCAATTCTGTAAGAAAGTTATCAAGGTTAAAACACTTTTGAGGGGATGTTTTAGTTTATGAGTATGTGGAATATTCACTTTTGTCTTATGACATATGTAAGCATATGATCACTGATACAATCAGGAAGGGTTCCTGGGGTGTAGATGCTGGGGTGGCTATTAGTGAGTATCCAATCAAGAGTGGTTTCTTTTCTATTTTGTTTATGGGTTCTAGTAGGAGTTGTAATTAATTGTGAGAAACCATAGAGATTAATATGGTTCGTTGGGTTTTGGTTAGAGCAGGTTATCCAGTCAATGTTAAAGTCACCTAGTATTATGGTTTCCTGGGGTTGTTGGTTGGATGTTGAACTGAGTAAGTTTTCTAGGGTCTGAGTATTATTACCAGGGGGAAGATACATACAAATTAGATAAATAGCTTTGTTATTGTTGATCTGGAGTTTGGTGGATAAGGATTCAGCTTTAGGGTCTGATAGTGAAAGTTCATTATGGAGATTATTTTTGTAGAAGATGGCTATACCACCACCTTTCTTGCGGTCATTTCTGAGTATGTTGTAGCCAGGGGGTAATTTCCTGGTCCTGAGTGGAGGGTTTTAACCATGTTTCAGTAAGACATAAAATGTCAAATGAATGCAAGTTTAATAGTGCATGGATATGATGTACTTTATTATTTATGCTTCTAATATTAAGGTGAGCTATTAGAAGAGTGTTAGATGTTTTAATACAAGGTGGAGGTATAGATAGAGGATGTCTATTTGTGTTTGGATTGGTCTTAGTGTAGGGGCCAGGGTTAGGATGTATATCACCATGTAAGAGGAGGTAATGATTGTAATTGAATAAGAATTTAAGGAATTTAAGCAAGTTATTAGCATATTTTTGTTAAGGTAGAATGACATATGTGTTGTTCTGTGGTATTTTGGTAGAAGATAAGTAGTGGAACAGGTTATATTACTGTGGTTAAGGGTAGTGAGAGAAGAGGATGGTAGTGTTTGCTTGAGATGGTGATTTTGTGTCTTTAAAGAGTTGTTTTCAAAGAAGGTGATATAGTAGGTTATAAAGAGAGGCTAGAATAAAGGTAAAGAGAAGGATGTAAGAGAGGAGGGGTTTAAGTGTAGGAGGCATGGTGTTGAGTAAGTGTTAGGATAAGATGAGTAGTGATGTAAGGTTATTTGAGAAAAAAAAAAGGAAAGCAGGAACAGTGTAGTGGTTGTTATTAATAGTAAGTAGATGTTAGAAGAAAGTAGCAGGTGTAAGGGGTGGATAGGTTAGGTAAGGGTGCGATAAGGAGAGAAGTGAAATAAAATAGGAGTACAAGGAAACTAGACGGTAGTGTGGAGGTAAAATAGTACAGATTGGAGTAGCAAGAGGAGGGCAAAGAGAGTAATGAGAGATAATAGGTAGGAGGAGACAATTACTATGAAGGATGGTGATAGGCAGGGAATTGGGGGAGTGTCTAGTGAGCTATAAGTTAAGGACCCCTAGGGGTGGGTGGGATATGGGGTAGGGTGGGGGAGCGGGCAGACACAAAACCAGGTGAGAGCAAGAGGAGAGAAAACAATCAGTAAGGTGCAAATTAAGGGCAGGAGGCAGGCTAACGGTGGGTGGCTAAGGGTAGAAAGTGGAGAAAGGGAGAGAAGAGAAATTACTAAGATAAGTGAGGCTAAAAAGAAAACAGTATGGAGATAGGCACCAGGGAAGCCTAGAGACGGTAGAGGTGGTGAAGGTGCAGCCAAGAGAATAGTTTGATAAGACTAAGGGACTGGAGACTATAGTCAGGGCTCAGAAAGGAAAGAAAAACAACAAGGAAATAGGAAAGAAAAGGCAGTCAAAGGGATAGAGTAGTAACTAAAACTGGGTGGGGGTGGGGGGTTTGCTGCTGGCAGTGACAGGCAGTATTCAAGTTAAAGTTACAAGTTTAAAGTTTGTAAACTTTTGATGCATAGCACTTATATTAAATGGAGTATGAAATTATAATGGTGAAGTCAGAAACTTCACAATGAAAAAATAATACTGAAGGCAGTTGGTTAATTGTTTAATAGGATCATTGAATCACTTAATTGGATGTGTTACAAAAGGGGTGTTGTTTGATTTCAAAAATGTATTCCAGGAGAAGGCGAAGGCCGAGGTACCAGAATTAAAAAACTTTCAAACATTGTTTGCTGTTCGTGTTGTGTTCCAGTATTTGAGCTTCATATTTTGGAGGTTTGGAGTTGGTTGGTTTTGTGGTCCTTATGTCTTTGAATGCAACTACAGTTACCCCGTTGGGTACACAATTGATCCAACCAGTAAATTTCGTTTCCATTTGGAGAAAAAGGGAGGAAAAACTGGCTTTGAATGACCCGTGGGTAGGTGCTGCCACTGACTTTTCAGAAAAGTATATAGAATTGGAGAAAGCAATGATTAAAGAAGTAACAACTTTCTATGATTTGAAATTGCTGGAAAAGTATATAAGTTCTAATATAACTCCAAGGGGTTTAAGAGTGGAACGTTTGCCTGCTTTTGAATTTACAGAGGATGAAGTTGATTTGTCCTCAGAATGGAGAGCTATTTCTCTTTTAGACTGGCTTGGGGTGTTGGCAAAAAGGAATGAAAGAATTCTTGAAAAAGTCTGTGCTTCTATTTTACAACTACAGAAAACACTCATTGAAGAGAGTTCTGTGAGTGTTTTTGATAAAAACTTGGTAGATATAAAAGGAAGGGTTTCAAAGGTGGAAGCGGAGGTTATCCTACGTAAAAAAAGAAAATTTCTCCGTGACACCAGAGACCATGATTCCGGTAAGCTGTTTTCCTGGCAGTACAGCTTTAAGAGGAAATGTGGCGCTGTTCGTGACATCAGAGGAGGGTCGAGGTCTGGCGTTGGAGATACTTCTGCATCTTCTATCGAGGAGTCCAGTAGTAGGAAGAGTGTTTCCTTCGAGAATTTGAACATGGAGCAGGAAACAGTTTCGGGATCTAACGGAATAACAAACAACTCTGGGCAAAGTCCGGTACAGTCGAAGGGAAAAGGGCACCGTTTTCAGGGCAAGGGAAAGAGAAGATGATAACCTTTTGGACAGAGACAGAGACAGCAATTTTGACATTGGTGGCTTTGAAAATGTTTGTGTGCAGCGTAACCTTGGACTTAGTGATATTTTTTGTTCACAATGGGATGGAGGTGAGCGTTTTAATATTTTGAATTTGTCCAACTGCATTATCACCAAATTTGCCAAGCAGGTTCTTTATAAGGGAACAAAATTTGTTCCAGTGCATTTTCCCTCTTTAGCGGACATTTCTCTTGATGTTAAAGAGTTTTGTAAAAAATTACATTTGAGAGAATTTTTTTCTGAACAGACAAACACTGTTGATGTTGTCAATGTGGGTGAGGGTGATTTTAGTTTAGATAATTCTTTGATGAACATGACATGCATGAAAATGATTTGGTTGACATATTTTCACATGATGAAATTTGTTCTGATGAGAGTGGTTTTGCATTCAACACTGGTTATGGTAGGCTAACCGTTCCCAAAGTTCCATATAAAAGTAACTTTATTCCACCTAAAAGAAATACAGCCATTTGTGTTTTTGAAAAAAACTCTGTTAAAACAGTTAGAAGAGGAACATGAAAGGTTTAGCAGGGGCAAGAAAAAGTACAATCTAAGCAAGGATGAATGGAAAGCTTTATCCGACTTAAGGAAGTCCAATGAACAGCATGTATTTACCCAGGCAGATAAAGGTGGTAATTGGGTTATTTTACCCAGGAAAAATACAATTCAACTGCTTAGGGTTTGTTGCTGGATATCAGTACATACATTGAATTGGCTTCCAATAAGTGTAAGGAATGCAACTTGTTGCTTTTGGAATTATTGGAGAGGAGAGAAAGGTTGGGCTTCTTTACCTCGGCTGATATAAAAAGATTGTACATTAAAAACCCAAGAAATGCTAGATTTTTTATTATTCCAAAGGTGCATAAGGACATTAGGAACCCACCGGGTCTTCCCATTGTTTCTGGTAAAGGGGCTTACTTGCAAAACATTGGGATACTTTTGGATTCTATGTTAAAATGTTACTTAGATAGGGTACAGTCACATGTAAAGAACACAAAGGATGTTTGTGGAAAGATAAAGAACATTAGTTGGGAACAGGATTTTTACTGGGCCAGTGTTGACGTAAAATCTTTATATTTAGCGCCCAAGTGAGAACTGCTCTCTCCAAAGCAAAAAACACAGCATCCATGGGACCCGATGGTGTCCCCGGCTGTGTGCTCCACGAACTCAATGAGGAATTAAACCCACAGCTAGGACAGCTGTTTAATCAAAGTCTTACCTCTGGATACGTACCCAGGGAGTGGCGCACTGCAACTGTGGTCCCACTTCACAAAGGTGGTGCCTCCACAGACCCTAGAAATTACCGGCCCATTAGCTTGACAAGCCTTATCTGCAAAGCCATGGAGAGGATCATAATGGACCTCATAAATAAAGACATAGGGAATTTGCAGACTTTGGATCCAACCCAGTTTGGCTTTGTCAAAGGCAGATCATGCCTTTTAAACTTGGTTGACTTTTGAAACAGTCACCAAAGCCATTGATGAGGAAAGGCAGTCCATACAGCCTACCTCGATCTGGCTAAGGCCTTGATACAATACCCCACTCGGGTATCATTGAAAAACTCATCAGCTTAAATGTTAACCCATACATCACAAGATGGGTTGCAAACTGGCTGAGTGACAGAACCCACAGGGTCAGAGTTGCTGGCGCCATGTCAGACTCAAAGCCTGTCACAAGTGGTGTCCCACAGGGCTCAGTCCTGGGCCCACTCTTGTTTGGCATCTACTTTTCCAGTACAAGCAAACACAGGAGGGTATGGCTGACAAAGTTTGCAGATGACTGCAAACTGGGCGCCATAGTAGAAAACACATCTGACACAGATATCCTTCAGAAGGGTCTCACAGAAAGCGGATAACTGGTGCCAGAGCCACGCCTAAAGTTAAATGCCAAAAATGCATAGTCATACCCTTTGGGAAAAACAAGGTTACCCCTAGCTACCAAATAGGTGGCAATCCACTGAGCACAGAAGAAGTTATCAGGGACCTGGGGACCCAGGTTGATAGTAGTCTGTCATTCGACACCCATGTAGCTAAAGTAGTTAGGAAGTCCTTCTACATTGCCCACCTTATCATGAAGGGATTCTCATCTAGATCAAGGGAGGTCATAGTCTCCCTTTACTCATCACTCATCAGACCAATGATTGAGTACAATGCCCCATTCGGAATGTATCTGACCCGACACTTGCAGCAGCTGGAGAGGCCACAAGTTCCTCACCAAAAGGATAAAGGGTCTCAAAAATCTGTCCTATGCTGCCCGACTGAAAGAACTCCAGCTCTATTCAGGCTCAGAGGTGACCTTTGCCTAACATACAAGGCCATGTCAAACCCAGATTTGATGAATATGCTTCACCTCAAAAATCTAGATCCATCAGAGCCACAAGGGCGGAGACTTAAACCTCGACACGGCTATTAATAGGACGTGCTGGAGAGATAGATTCATCACCCAAAGACTCCCTATGCTGTGGAACAAAATCCCGGTACATGTGAGGCAGAGCACCTCGCTGGCCTTGTTCAAGAGAAATCTTGACCAATGGATGGGAGATATACCCAGGAATTACCTCAGTGTCACTGCTCGACAGAGGCACAGCAAAATAATGGGTATAGTTCCCCATACTAAAGGGGTGGCGTAAGCCACAAAACAATGGGCTAGGCTTATAAATGCCCTCGGGCAGATAGCCTAGTATGAACCTATGAACCTATGAACCTATACAAGCATCAACAAGCATTGGGGATTGGAAGCTGTTGGTAAAATGTTGGGGGAAGGGCCAAGGACTAATTACATTCTTAATTTGTTGGAATTTTGTTTGACACATAATTGTTTTGAGTTTGAGGGGAGGTTTTTTCTGCAAAAGGAAGGCATGGCTATGGGGGCAGCATTTGTACCCTCATATGCAATCTTGTTTATGGCCCATTTTGAAAATTGTTTCATCTATCCCAGGGAATTTTTTAAAAACAAGGTGGTAAAATATATGAGATTTATAGATGATCTTTTGTTTTTGTGTAGAGGTGATCCTAAAGAATTTGAGGGATTTATTTCAGAAATGAGAAAAAATCCATGGGGTTTGGATTTCACTCATGTGATTGGTGGTAAGAGCATCCAATATTTGGACATTGAAATATATTTAGGTCCTGATAATAAAATACAATATAAACCCTTTTATAAAGTGACAGCAGCTGAGAATTTTTTGCATGCTTCTAGTATGCATAGTGACCATCTCATAGACTCCTTACCATTTGGAGAATTCAAGCGTATTGGAGCCAATACGTCTGAATTTGGAAGGATTGATAGTGAGTTTAATAATATTGAGAGAAAACTTAAAGATAGAGGTTATTCTAGTGAAAAAAATAGAATAGCCAGAGTTAAAGTAGAACAGGAATTGGGTTTAAGGGATACCATCAGGAGGGGTCGAGGATATGGGAATGGATGCTCAGGTGCACAGATGGCTAGATTAGAGGGTGAAGGGCCAATAAGTAGCATATATTTTGTTACCAAGTATTCGCAATTTTCTTGTATATTGAGAGAGTCAGTGTCGAAGTTGTGGCCCATCATTACTGGAGATGATAAGGTGGGAAAATTATTTCCATCGAAGGTTACCTTTTCTTATAGTAGATATTCCAATTTGAAGGAAATATTGAACGTTAGAAATGTACATAAAGAGGATATCAGAAAGGGAACCTTTAGGTGTGGAAATTGTAAAGTTCGTCCCAGAGTCAAAAGTCTAGATGGCACAAGAATTAATAATGTAGTATACAGGGCTTTAGAATACTTTGATTGCAATTCTACTGGGGTAGTGTATGTTATAGGGTGTGGTTGTGCGAAACAAAGGTGGTATATAGGTCAAACTAGCAGAAAGGTCAAACTGAGAATTCTTGAACATTTGGGAGATATAAGGCATAAAAGAATGGAGAGTCCGGTGGCCAAACATTTTTGTGAGCAACATAAGGGGGTTCCTGAAGGATTTATTTTTTGTGTTTTGGGGAAGCCTAGGAATTTTGGTGATGAGGCAGTTTTTCATGATAAGTTATTGGAACTGGAATCTAGGTTCATTCTCAATTTTAAAACTCTTTTTCCAAATGGCATGAATATGGAAATTTAAATAACGCATATTTTATGGAAAAGAACTATGCATAAAAGTTTCATGTTTTTTCATAATGTTTATTTATAATATGCATATAATTGTGAGTATTTTTTGAAAAATATATATGAGATGGAGTGCATTCACTGTATTTAATGTTTTGTAATATATAAAACAAGTTTTCTGATTTAGGGAAAAATGTAATTTAAAGTTTGTAAACTTTTGATGCATAGCACTTATATTAAATGGAGTATGAAATTATAATGGTGAAGTCAGAAACTTCACAATGAAAAAATAATACTGAAGGCAGTTGGTTAATTGTTTAATAGGATCATTGAATCACTTAATTGGATGTGTCACAAAAGGGGTGTTGTTTGATTTCAAAAATGTATTCCAGGAGAAGGCGAAGGCCGAGGTACCAGAATTAAAAAACTTTCAAACATTGTTTGCTGTTCGTGTTGTGTTCCAGTATTTGAGCTTTAAAGTGAACATTGTCTGAGTGACCTAACTCAGTTTCACAGCAGTATATATATAAAAGGTATCACTGCCCAGGACCCAAACCTGGAACTTAGTATACTATAGGTTATCACACAATCTATCTTGCCACAAGAGTAATGAAGGGAACTCATATATCTTCACATATACTGCAAAGGTGTTGTAAGTGAAGAACAGCTTCGCTGCATGGGTTTGCACAGTGCTATGGACAGGGTAACTAAAACAATTGAAAGCATCCAGTTTCTATTTTTAGATGTCTGGCACATGTCTGATGTATGGTTGTGCAGAGCTAAGCATAGCTAATTAACACGGCGCATCACACAAACATGAAAGTAAAATAAAATACATCCAAATTAGTGAAATAATTGCATACACAGCTCTGGCAATATTTCTTACACTCCTTTTGGTCAGGTTAACAGGCTGACGGGTATGTGGGTGTGCCAACAGTGTTACGCAGATTCATTATCCATGTTGTTCTCAGACATTTTGCTCTGTAAAACCACCCTTAGGCATGCTGCACCATTAATATGTATGGCGCCCTGCTGAGAGAAGATCGTGGCCATGTACATGGAGGTTACATGGACTTTATTAATATTGGTGTCTTTCTTTTTGTCACATATGAATACATTACAATAACTCTTAAAATCTGTTCTTTCCGTCTTACATCAAGAATAGTAGTTCTGCCCATTATAACAAAACTCAAATCTAAAACTTTTATCATCTTATTATACAAAATAGTTATCCCTGAACACGTCACGTTTCCTAAATTCTAAATCACAATATCTCCGCACCATGGTTTCTTTCTTCCTTAGCTAAAGATCTAGAATCTTCCAAAATATTAATATCACTATTCTGTTGTTTGCACCATTCAATGATACTTATCCTTCTTACTAAACTTTTTAAACTATTAACATTTATTGTTAAGATTTTACAAGTAGCAATGTCTTATTTATTTTTCAAGTAGCAATGTCTTATTTATTTTTATCTTTTTCCATTATTTTTTCTTTATTATGACCTTCTATAATTTTCCTTTTTCTTTCATGTACCCTTTTACTAATAGAACTTCTCTTTTGTTTAACCAAATTCTGTTTTACGTTTTCAGTATCACTTACATCTGTACCTTCTTCTGTTTTTTTTTTTTTTTATTTCTTCATTAGCAGACCGGAGTTCTGCTGTGGCGACCCCTAACTAGGAAAAGCCAAAAGAAGAACAACAACATTATTAGATTCTTGTTTTTTTCACTTTCTGGAGTATTTATCTGCACTAATTCTCTTTGTTTGCCTACAACCTCCAAGTCTAGCTCTACATGATTATCAATTTGTTTCTGATCTGCTTGCATATCTATTGTCTCTGACTCTGTCTCTTCACATTCTATTCCCAAATGTCCTATTTTTTTTTTACATTTGTAAAATCTTAACTCACATTTCTTCATATCATGTCCCATCTTCCCACACATATTACATTTTCTTTTACCACAAAAAATGTTTTTGGTTGATCCCAATATCTCACCATACCTTTATCCCCTTTCACATTTATAATGCCAGGAATGTGCACAATTTTATAATTTTCTACATTCAATATCACAAGAAAATTCCACACTCCTGTCTATAAGCCCTTCTTATCATACGCTTTTGAAATTTCCAGTACATCTTTATATACCTTTTCTCTTTTCAAACTTCATTTCTAAATTGTGTAGTAAATCTTCATCTCTTTATGAAAAGTCTTTAAGACATACCAATTTCAAGGGAAACAGTCCTTCTTTTTTTCATATTCACCTAAAAAAATCTCCATCAGTTGACCAGTCTCAAAAAATAATATCACACTAAGTCTATTTATTTATATGTATAAAGGTTCTTACCATATTTGCTTTAGTTCCTAAAGGTACAATTATTTCATACCATAGCTTGTATCTGTTCAGTTCAGTATCTTCTTTTTCCTCTGTTCTTACTGAAAATTATTTTTTGCAATAGTCTCTTTCTTCTCTTTCTTGTCTTTTTGCACTCTTATTTTTACTGTCTCTGCATATGATTTTTTCACTGTAGATTCTACTTGTTCATAGGATCATAGAATCATAGGAGATTACTAGGCTATTGACCCAGAGGTCCTATCAAGCCTAGCTGTTTCATCCCAATGTAATACAATATAAATGCTAGTCAATACCCAAGATTGCATTTAGTAATGACTGCCCACATCTAAGATGGTTGTGGGTGCTTTCTCTGGTAAGAATTTATGGTGCCCCATCCACTCGTCCAGATTCCTCTTGAACAGTGTCATAAAGATGCTCTGTTTGACATGAAATTGGTAGCCTATTCCAAAAATGTGGCAGTCACTGAGAGATAAATCTGTCCCTCCAACATGTCCTATTTAACTCGCAGGCCATATTTGGGTCCCTGGAATGGGTAGCCCTCGTCCAGTATGATTTATGGATGTGAAGCACGTTTATTAGGTTTGGGTCTGAGATTGCTCTGTAGGCCAGGCATAAGTCTCCCCTAAGAAGTCTGTATGATACAGAATACAGCGACAGGGATTTTAGTCAGTCTGTGTAAGGCACATGCTGGAATCCCTCGATCTTCTTTGTTAGAAGACTCTGAAGTCTCTCCAATTGCTGCAGGTGCTTTGTACAGTACATGCCAAATGGGGCATTAAACTCAATTATGGAATGTAAGATAAATCCAAAAACTTGGCAACAGAGCAACCAGGGCTGAAAAAATACCAACAAGTCCAAGTGCAATACCACAATAGAACATGATTTATTAACACTGGTAAGCGCTTTCACTTAGGAGCTTCATCAGACCAACAATTGCACAGAAAACATAAAGGTATATATAACAACTAAATTGGCAACAATCATTCAATTAAAGCTCCTTAAAGGCATATACACTTGTATACATAGATATAGATCAGGAATACCAAGCAAAACTACCATGTGTATCCTCCATAAATATTAAAATGCATATTTGTTAAAATAACCCTCCAGACAGGGAATGAGACAAAATAAAAATGAACACTTTGGAGACAAGCACATTATTTACACAATCTTCTCCTTTTTAAAACTGGCTTGATGGAAGCCCTCTCATTCAAGCCCTTCCCTCTGTCTGCTCTTAAAATAATGATCCAACAGGTCTCCTTATATTCAGTGTATGTTTGAATATCTCCTTCCCTAACACCAGGTGTGATCGCCTCTATTACCCTAAACTTGAATGTGTGCTGAACCCCAAATTCAGATACATGCTTAGACAGGGCATTATGTGGGGAACTTCTCTTGATGTTATACATATGTTCCCTCATCCTATCTCGTAATACCCTATTGATCTTCCCCACATAAAATGCCCCGCAAATTCCACACTCTGTTAGATAAACCATGTGTGGGGTCATGCAATTATAGATCCCCCTAAACAAGAAATCTTTACATAGGTCTGGATGGTGAAACACCTCAGTGGTATTGATATAACCACAGAAATTGCATGACTTACATGGTTCAGTGTGACCAAACCGCATCTTATCCACACCTCTTTGGTTAGTACACAAAAGTCTTTTCAGGTTCTTATGATTTTTGAACCTGAATCTAGGCTCACTACCCATTATATTGCCAATATCACCATCAACTAAAAGGATTGGCCAATGTTGCTGGAAGAGTTCAGTAACATACCCCGAATCACTGGTATAAAATAGTGGGATCCTAGTATAATTAATCCCACTATTAGGTTCAGGGCTTTCAATAACATCAGATGATCCAAAGTATGGTCTCGCTTTGGTCTCTCTCAAACCAACCAAGTCATCCCACTGTCTATTTAACTCTTCTCGAGTATATCCCCTATCTAACAATTTCTGCTCCAAACCAGCCAACTCTGATTGGAACCCAGCCAGCGAGGGGTTCATCCTGGAAGCTCTCATACCCTGTCCCCTAACAAGATTCTTAAAAATATATCCAGGATGCATGCTGGATCTAAAAAGATAGGTGTGATAGGATAGAGCTGTTATTTTAACAAATATGCATTTTAATATTTATGGAGGATACGCATGGTAGTTTTGCTTGGTATTCCTGATCTATATCTATGTATACAAGTTTTATGTATATGCCTTTAAGGAGTTTTAATTGAATGATTGTTGCCAATTTAGTCGTTATATATACGTTTATGTTTTCTGTGCAATTGTTAGTCTGATGAAGCTCCTAAGTGAAAGCGCTTACCAGTGTTAATAAATTGTGTTCTATTGTGATATTGCACTTGGACTTTTTGGTATTTTTTCATCCCTGGTTGCTCCATTGCCAAGTTTTTGGATTTATCTTACATTTGTCAGTATTTGTTTTGCGCCACGGAGCATTTATTCCAAAGTTTACCAATGACTGTGATTTTTATCAATTATGGAATGAGTTAGTGCCAAGTATATTGGGGTTATAATCTCTTTTGCTCTCAAGCTGATGCCTTTACTACTCAAGTGTGCTATGTAGAAAGCCTTCTTTACTACAGTAGACACATGGTCGAAGTTAAGGTCGCAGTCAACTTGTGATCCCAGTCCCTTACTACTTTGTGGGTACTTAGGATAGTGTTGATTGGATAGTGTGAAGGGATATTGTTTGCACCAAAGGGAATGATGATGCATTTCTTTGCATTCAGTTTGTGACCGTGACTAAGACACCAGTCATTCATTGGTCTGTGTAAGACCCTCCTGAAGTATGCTGACATTATCTGGAGATTCAGTAATTGCACCCAGTTTGCAGTTGTCTGCAAACTTGGTCAGCCATAACCCCTTAGTTTTAACCTAAATGTTTAAGTAAATTAGAGTTCTATTTAAACAGTTTCTTGATTTGGGAAATGTTGTCCCCTTCATTATTTTGTCCTTGAATTGTACTTTACTGCAGCTACTGTATGTGTGAAAAAGTTGAAATGCATTTATTGTTGCCATTAGTTTATCATAATCAGACATTCCAGGTGCATACAGCAGATAAAGTGTTTATAACTACTGCTTGGGGTTGGGGGGCTGTCTGTGGGTGACAGCAACTTACCTTACTGTCAGCTAATCATTTTAAATAATTATTAATCTGAAATTTCAGGACTAGTGTGCATTTTGTGTGAAGTTGGAATACTTCATTGTATCTAGTCTTGCCCCGTGTGTTTGTGGGAAATTAATCCTGACTTAACTGTGGCTACACTGGTTAGTGTGTATTTGTAGGAAACACAATTGGTATACATTATTGTGCTCATTATTACAATCAAATGTTTGAAGTTTATTCCTTTAGCAAAGTGGCTATAATTTATTGGTGGGTGTGGCAGGCTATCTGTGGGTGAAAGTAACTAAACATGTTATCAGGTCATTATAAACAGTGTAATATGGTAACATACTTGTGTTAATTTTGTGGGAAGCAAGTTGGACATCCGACGGAGATGTATGGAGTTAAAGTAACAATAACTGCTGTGTGGACAGCTGTCCATGGATTAAAGTAACTTTCATCATGTGCTCATTTTAAATGGTTATTAATATGCCTTTGTAGGGATTGTGTGCATCAGTGTGAAGTAAGTTGCAATACATTGCTGAGATTATTGTGGTTTTGGGGGGGGCTTACTTGTAAGACATTACTGCATTACTGGAGAAATTATTTTTTTCTACAGACACCTGATGTACATGCTGCCAACAGTGTCCATAAATGCTAGGTGCAGAGCCTGTAATGACTGATCCTGTTGCCATGATCAGGTTAAATACTTATTAGTCTGACTGGAATTCCTTAATGGGGTGGCCATACTTATTTCAATCATATGCGTGAGATGTACACAGCCAAAATGACAATAAATGATGAATATGAACATTGTTTGGATTATAATGACAATTGCCAAAAAGTCACTGTGGGTACAACAATAGACTGCACAGCACACCAAAACCACAGTAAAAACCACGATCCACACTTGATTGAAAGGAAAAAAAGCCAAAGCTCTTTCCAAAACAGTTAGTTTACACTTCCTCAGAACAATTAACAAACCTAAACACTATAATGACAGCTACATGAGTGGTCTTTTATGACTGAATTGTTTTGAAATGGGTATTTTTATTATCAATGGCTAGTACACTGTTTAATTTCTTGTTGAAAAATATTTAGTGCTGCAAATTTAAAACACTTAAATACATTTTGTTTTATTTAACAATAACTTACTTTATCTGGAAGATAACTATACATTTAATGCAATCATGAAGGTGAATTCAAAAGGAAAGATTAATTTATGCATGGCCTTAAAAATAATGTGGAGGGGGGCATGATTTGAAAACCTCTATGAGCATAAGGTACACTTAATCCATCACTGCAACTCAGTGCTACAGCTATGTTAGGACAAATGGAACAGTTGTCCCAGTATAAGCTGATAGCCTGCATGACTGGTACCTCCAAAGTGATACCAATCAGGCACTGATATAGTGGCTGCTTAAATGAATGCTGTCAGTTGCATGTAGTGTGAGTGTATATTGTAGCTGTAAACAGGTTTGTAGTACTCACCTTGTTTTTTTGTTGTTGTTGTTCTCAATTTCAGTTTGACAGGAGGTACCACTCAGAGGATTGCCCAGATAATCTCCTAACATAGCTATACTTCTGATTCAAATATATATAATTTAGGTACATGTTATTCTGATTTATAACTTCAACATTAGCAAAATTGTATATGAAAAGACATTTTATGCCTCATACCTAATTCTTATTGAGCAGATATTCTCTTAAGGCCTCTACTGAAAATGTAGATTATCCAGATGGACAACCTAGTTAAAAACAGGTTACAGTTAACTTAACTGAAATTACTAACATCACCTAAGTGAACTACTGTGTCTTTTTATCAAAAGTGCATGCTGTTAAAAGCTAGAAATCTCAATACTGACAATATCACCTTTCCATATGGTATCCGTGTGCATGTGGATACCTGGAGCTATTTACTGATGTCAAACTTATGGATGTAGCTAAATGTTCAGGATTAGAGGTAAGAGTGTGAGCATGAGTGTTTGCAGGTTAGGGTTCTCGAAATGGCTAGGTAAAGACAAAGATTTAGTTCTGTGTGTGCGTATGTGGGGGGTGTTATTTATGATTGTCTTATGCAGTGGTACTGTTGAGGAAAGGATTTTTCATAAAGTACTGCATAAGGTTGTGGGTAGGGACAGTGGCAGGGTTAAAAACAGGGTTAGCATGCATGAGTAAGGTGGTACAGAGGGAAAGCAAAGGTAAAAGAACTGGTATTAGTTTCACTACAGATACAGACAGACCAGTAAGCAACATAGATTTAACTGTAATGGTTACTATATATAGGAAATGTGGTTTATGAGACTAGAAGAAATACAAAGAGAAATTTCTGACCATTCTCCATTAGTTGTCAAGTGGGATGGTATTGACAGGGGGCAATATATGTAGCAGTAGAGGCTGGCACACTGGAGGAATAATAATATAATATATGGTCTGCACCAGATAGTCATGTGAGTCCTTCTATAGAATCCATTTTTGGATAAAAACAGATTAGGAATATTGCAGGATATTCTGATGGCTTCATGAGAAAGATTATGGAAGTTACTGGAAGGTATAAAAGATAGGAAGACAAAGACCTATGAACATAAATCTTTTAGAAGGAAAGTTATGGCGAATTCAATCTAAGAGATATAAAAGGGACATGAACATTTTGATGACTGACGACCCTTCCACTGACAGAAGCCTGGTTAAAAGCTCATCTTAAGCATGTGGTAATGGTTTCTGCAAAGCTTATCAGTAGGGGGGCTGCAGTTTGATTGGCCTCAGTGAAAAAGGACACAAACTTCATAGTCTAAACGCTTAAAAGTCAGAACAACAGGAGTAGTTCTGTCTGTCTTAAGGAGAATGCTGCCTTATTCATGTGTGCTAACCATAACCTTGCAGCTTCTTCTAACCCCAGCCTTACATGGCATTTTGTGAAAAACTCTTTGTCTAAAAGTATCTCTACTCAGATGAAATATGTCTGAAGGTAATATTAGTTTTTTTTAAATGATTGGAGAAGAAAAGCATTTGCTTTATTTTTGATCATCATACATTTATGAATTTTTGTTTTCAATGTTTGATTTCATTGTGTCAGCAAAGTACATTCATATTTTTTCAATATTCATTAATTTTGGCATTTATTCTTCAATGTGTGCATCAATGAGCATAGAACATAGGAAATGTGTCATTACGTGTAAGCTGCAGGATGGTGTTGGACTATTCTCACTAAGAGCTTGCTAGGCTACTGTCTGTTTTATCAGTAATAAGGCATTCACTGCAGATTACTGTGTTAAAAAAGGAAGTAGCCTGGAGAGCTAAAATTAGGATGTTAGTTCCCAGAGGCATGGAGTTCATCAGCTTAGTCAGGGCTGTTTTGTAGCATATTCTCACTGGAGAGGCCTTTGATACCATTCCCCACTCAGGTATCATTGATAAACTCACCAAACTAGGCATCAATCCCTACATCACTAGGTGGGTTGCAAATTGGCTCACAGACACGACCCACAAAGTGAAAGTTTCAGATTCCAAGTCAGACTATTGATCAGTCATAAGTGGAGTCCCACATGGCTCGGTCCTGGGCTCTCTCCTGTTTGGCATCTACTTCTCAGAAGTCCAGACCAACACAGAATAACTCTGGCTGACCAAGTTTGCTGATGACTGCAAGCTAGGAGTCATTATCAACTCCCCAAGTGATGCAGACATCCTTCAAAAGGTTCTCTCTGAGACCAATGACTGGTATCAGAACCATGGCCTGAAGCTTAATGCCAAAAAATGCATTATCATCCCCTTTGGAAAAAACTCAGTTCCCACAAATTACCACATTGATGGAAGCCCACTGAACACTGAAGGAGCCATAAGAGATCTGGGAACCCAGGTCGACAGCCACCTCACCTTCGACCACCCCATTGCCACTGTGGTCAGAAAGTCCTTCTATGTGGCACATCTTATAACCAAAGGTTTCACATCCAGGAAGAAAGAGGTCATCATCCCTCTCTACTCATCCTTCATTAGACCAATCATCGAATATAATTCCCTGTTTGGCATGTACCTGACCAGACACCAACAACAGCTGGAGAGGCCACAAAGGTACCTCACAAAAAGAATCCTAGGCCTTAAACACATGTCCTACATGGACAGATGCAAGAAACTTCAGCTGTTCTCAGTCTCTTATCATCTACTTAGATGTGATCTCTGCTTGACTTACAAAGCAATGTTTGACCCAGCCCTACTTGAAATGCTTCACCTAAAGAAATCCCAATCCCCTGTGCCACACTCTCCAGAGATCACAACCTCATTACCACAATTAACAGAACATGCTGGAGGGACAGGTTCATCTCCCAAAGACTGCCCATACTCTGAAATAAGCTTCCCATTCATATCAAGCAGAGCACCTCACTGGCCCTCTTCAAGAGAAATCTTGAAGAGTGGATAGGTAACAGAAAGATCACTCCAGGGATCATTCCATTTGCACTACTGGATATGGGTACTGTGAACTAACATCAGGTGGCATGGTACCTGGGGAATGTTTGGGGGGCTAGGCTTGTAAAGGTTCCAGGGCCATTAGCCTAGTACACACCTATGAGTGTATATACTAAAGACTGGGATTGAGGGCTTGTTGAAGCTTACAGCCAGAGGAGTTTGGAGACAGTCCCCTGATTGCATGGTCTATGTGGACTGTGGGAACTAACTAAATGGTACTTTTTCTGGAATTAGGAGCTTAAGGGCAATATTCATTTTTTTTTTTCCCTCAAAAGTTCAAATAGCTGAAAGTTGCGGTTTAAGTCTGTGCACATTATAAGGTAGACATTGTATCTACCTTGGTATTGTTTACCAGATGAACTAGTAATGTAAGAAACAAACTACTCTGCTTATTTTATTTATTTATTTATTTTCTTTTGTTTTCCTGTAATCTCAGTATGTGAACAAACATAAACACTATCTGTCATAAGTGTTTTTCAACTGTTGAACTATTGAGGGCTACACACTCAACTGTGATAGACATTTTTATGCTTTAAAAGTGTTTGTTTTACTGTATCTGTTTTAATTTTTGAAAAACAAATCCTATCTCTCTAGTTGTTTCCTGCCTTTCTATAACCAGTAGAGTCCAGTTTTCAGATTTTGATGAATTCTGGACTGTTAGTTTCTGTGTTGCCCAGAATTTACTAAGATAGAAGGAAGCTTCTCTGTTCATCAGTGAGAGTGGTGAGCTTTGAGCAGCCTATCTATCACTGGAGGAGTGGTTTCAGCTCAGAATCTGTAGTTTTATTGGCCATTTTGGGCTATTTCTATCCCTTTTATCTTTCTGTTTAAAAACCCATGTTTCGGCGGTTTTGCACATTGTGCAGAGTTTTTTCACTAGGGTAAAACTATTCCCGGTGCCAGACAGTTTGCTCTTCTAATTTTCCCTTAGAACTAGCCAGTTTTCTAGTTTTAGCACTCAAAACTGTTTCCTTATGTTCAGCACTTGTTCAAAACTCATTACAAACACTTGTTCTTCTTTCGGCTTTTCCCGGTTAGGGGTCGCCACAGCTGAACTCCGGTCCTCTAATGATTGGCAGTAGTTTTTTTTTTATGGTGCGAGGTGCCAGCTCGACGACCAACCTTCAACAAAGGCACACCCATTTCACGCATGTCTTTCGAAGTCCACTCACCCGCGGGGAGGACGTGCAGACTCCACACAGAAGGCACTCCAGCCAAGAATCGAACGGGAGAACCTCTTGCTGTGAGGTGACAATGCTACCGCTGCACCACCGCAGCTTCGCTGCACCACCGCGGCTTTCTACAAATTACTGAAGTACTCAACTTTCCTGACTTGTTAGGAGGAAAACAGTTTTTAGTACTTAAATTAATAAGCACCTGTCCAGGCATGTCTAAGGATCAGCTCCCGGTATTTTCCCCTGTCCACCTGATGAATCTGGGCATCTTGGGGCAATGTAGCAATTGCCTCATGTACACTGACAACCCTCTCCTCCTACTACCCAACACTACAACCTGAGAGATGCACTTATATAGCCAACCTAGAAGCCAAGCACTCTCCAGCCAAGACTGTACTAGATAGTCAAGAGGAGAAGGTAAACACCTGCACCACGCCACACTCAACACATAGTCCATCAAAACCTACACCACCTAAACCCACACATAGTAACACAAAACACACACCTACATTCATGGATGCTCTCAATAAAAATCTGTTCAAACAACAGGTACCTCCAAAGCTGAAACACAAGCAACCACCACCCCCCAACACTACCCAAATGTCACATAGCCCACAAAATCAGTGTGCCACTCAACCTCAACCCATAAGGCAAAACAGCATACCCAACACACTAGTCATAGGTGACTCTATAGTCAGGCACATTGATGTCCCACTCACCAGGCTAAACAAGGAAAAAGTTACTGTCAGCTGCCTGTCGGATGCCAGGATCCACCACATAATGCAAGCACTCAGGTCACTCCACAACAAGTACAAATATGAGTCTGTCATTGTCAATGTTGGTGTGAATGACCTGAGATGTACCTCCCTGGACTACATGAAAAGAGACATGGAGGAGCTCTCGGATCATGTAGCCCAGGCAGGTATGACCCTAGCCCTGAGTAGCATCCTGCCATTGCCCAGAATTATACCACAATACAAGGACAAAATGATTGACTTCAACAATTGGCTAAGCTTCTGGTGTCATTCTAAGGGGATCCAGTGTTTGTCTGCCTGAGACAACATGATCGACAGACCACTATGCTTTGCCAGAGATGGCCTGCACCTGTCACCCCTGGGATTCTGGATACTGGATAAGGCTCTTGCCACCCCTATAGTGCCTTTTTAGGCAAGGTTCAAATGACAAACTCACCACTGTAGCAGGTATAAGCAAGCAATATCTGAGGGTAATGCTACTCAATGCTAGAAGTCTAAACCTCAAAATGCACTCACTCGAGGCACTCCTTAAAATGAAGAACAGTGACATCTGTGCAGTGACAGAGACCTGGTTCAAGGCTCCAGACAGCACCCCTGCATTACCAGGCTAGAACTCATACCACATCTTTCGGCCACCTAACCTGGACTGAAACACTAAAGGAGGAGGCATGTCCATATTCATCAAGGATATCCACACCTCCAGGCAAGTTGCTCAACATAATGCATCCGAAATTACCCAAGTGCAACTAACACTGGGCAAGACTGCAATCCAGGTTATAGCTTGTTACAGATCCCCTGCCATGCCCTAGGATGCCCAGTCCACATTTCTTGATATACTGGGTAATATTAAGGTACTGCCCAATACCTTAATAATGGGCGAGTTCAACTACCCCACCATCAACTGGGAAAACTACTCATGTAATAACTCATTTGCTCATGGCTTTCTGGAATTCATAAATTCCAGTGCCCTGGATCATCTTGTCCATACCACCACCAGGGGCAGAAATATCCTGGACCTGGTCATTACCAATATGGGCAGCCGGTGTTCCATGCCAGAGGTCATCTCCTCCCTAGTCAGATCCAACCACAAGCTAATCACCCTAGACATCAATATCCCGCCAACTTTATGCTTCTTAAGACAGAAGTGGCAAGCTTCACAACACCCATACAGATGGAAAATAGAGGTATGACTGCTGAATCCTTTACAAATGTACTGTATAAGCATATACACGAGTGCATGGATCTTGCCATCCCCAACAGAACCAAGATGCTATCCTCCAAAAAAAGGAAGCCAATCTGGTGGTCCCCTGCCATAAACAAACTCTACAACAGAAGGAAGAAGCTGTTGCAAAAAGAGTAAAATCCCCCCGATTGCAGGAACTCCCTGGTCAGCCTCAGTAAGAAGCTGAGATCCCTCATAAAATCCTCCAAAGCTAGTTATGAAAATAAAATTGCCACTGATTCTAAAGACAACCACAGAGCATTTTACAGCTATGTCAAGAATCTCAATGGTGACACTCAGATCTGCTCTGAGCTACAGCACAATGGCACTAGATATACAGAACCAACTGATATTGTCAACATCCTGGCAGATAGATTCAGTGCAGACTTCACTCCCCGTCACCCCCCAAAGGGCCCATCACTATACCTGATGAATGCAAAGCCCCTGTAATCATGGCTGCACAAGTAAAGACCGCACTCTCCAAAGCCAAGAACACAGCATCCATGGGACCTGACAACATCCACAGAATGAACTGGCACCCCACCTAAGTACCATGTTCAAGTATAGCCTCACTTCAGGCTTTGTGCCTACTGAATGGTGCACAGTGACAGTTATCTCACTCCACAAAGTGGGCACCACCATGGACCCCCGGGAACTACCGCCCCATTAGCCTGATGAGCCTGGTCTGCAAGGCCATGAAACGTATCATCTTGCAGCTTATAAACAAGGATATAGGTAACCTCCAAACTCTGAACCCCACTCAATTTGGGTTTGTAAAAGATAGGTCATGTCTCCTAAACCTGATTGACTTCTTTGAAGAAGTCACCAGAGCCGTGAAATAGGGTAAGGTGGTAAATGCAGCCTATCTTGACCTCACCAAGGCTTTCAACACCAATCCCCACTCTGGAATTATAGATAAACTCTCTAGACTGGCATAAATCCCTATGTCACAAGATGGGTGGGCAACTGGCTCACTGACAGAATCCACACAGTGAAAGTAACTAACTCCAAATCCAACTTCAAACCAGTGACAAGTGGAGTACCACAGGGCTCAGTCCTGGGTCCTCTCCTGTTTGGCATCTACTTCTCAGACATCCAGGCTAATATAGCAGGTCTTTGGCTAATGAAGTTCACAGACAACTGCAAACTAGGTGCCATACTAGAATTGCCTAATGATGTGGGCATTCTACAAAGGGGCCTCACTGAGACTGATGCTTGGTGTCAAAGTCATGGCCTCAAGCTCAATGCCAAGAAGTGCATTGTCATCCCCTTTGGGAAAAACACTATACCCATGAACTACCACATAAGCAGTAGCCTACTAAACACCAAAAGTGTGATAAGAGACCTCAGGACACAGGTGGACAGTAGTCTCTCCTTTGATAATCACATCGCCACAGTAGTCAGGAAATCCTTCTACATGGCACACCTCATCACAAAGGGGATCACCTCCAGAACAAAAGAGTTCATTGTTCCTCTCTACTCATCCCTCATCAGACCCATTATACAGTACAATGCCCCATTTGGCATGTACCTCACAAGACATCTACAACAACTAGAAAGGCAAAAGAAATACCTCACTAAGAGGATTACTGGCCTCAAACAGATGCCATACGCAGAGCATTTAAAAAAATGCCAGCTTTACTCCATCGCTTATCACCTACTCAGAGGCAAACTCTGGCTAACATACAAAGCCATGTCAAACCCAGATCTGTTGGACGTGCTACACTTAAAGAAACCCCAATCCCTCCAAGCCACATGCCCCAGGGATGTAAACCTTGCCACCACAATAAACAGAACATGCTTGAGGGATAGATTCCTGTTCCAGAGACTTCCCATGCTCTGGAACAGACTATCCATTCATGTCAAACAATGCTCCTCATTAGCCCTCTTTAAGAAAAATCTTGACAATTGGATGGGAAATAGGAAATTCACCCTGGGGATCACGTCTGTGGCTCTATTAGACAGGGCCACAGGAAAATAACTTTCTTGGGTGGTGAAATCCAGGGAACCTTTTTGGCTAGGCTTATATAGATCCCAGGGCCAATAGCCTAGTACCTACCTATGAACCTAAAATGCTTTTTACATTATGATCTGCACAAACATAAACAGCAACTTTCAATCTTTGAAAATGTGTTTTGCTATTCATGTGGGACTTAGGTTTTCTTTTGTTGCTAGGAGTACGACAAGGGGGCCAAACACTAACTTCCTAGTTTGATTGACAGCCCACACCCATAATGATTACATCAGCCTCTTACATCATCTAAACCCATCCCAGGGCCAAACGCACAACCTCTGTCTATCAGGAGATTGGTTAACTGCCCTTCCGCATGATCCCTCCCAGTTTCCAGACCTTTACCTAGCCAGGCACAGAAGTATCTAGCCCTGTTTTGCACTAACTTCACCACCTGGAAATGGAAAACAGAAAGTATCTGAACAGAACAGCCCTGAATTCACCACCTGAAACCTGAACAGAGGAAGAATCTGAAGAGAGGAGACCTCACTAACTCATAGACTCAGGAAGAAGCTTGACAATGAAGACCCCAGACTGGAGTACCATAAAACCATGCTCTGGGAACATGAGAATTCCACCTCTCACTGCAGCAACCACTCAGCAACCAAGTATAAATACTCTAGCTTCTTGGCTTGCATTTATCAACATTTCTATAATCTGCAGTACAATGAAAATTGTTGTTCCAGGGCACCACTCCACGCTTCTATATTCTTTGCACCATAGACACAATTTCCCTGTGCTCAAAGAAGGATCTGGGATTCTTATTTTGATTAAAGGTTTTGTATACTTGCACCAACATTGTATACTTGCAGTTCACCACTTGGTGTTTTTTTTTTATTCCGTGGGGACAGAAAGCCTATACAAAAGGTTCTGAGGGTTCAATGTTTACTTACATTTTTTCTCCTACTTATGCACATCCATGAGCTCTGTGAAACAGCACTGTGACTTGTTTCCACTGTAAGCTATTTTTCTGGATGCATGTGCTGTTTAAAAAATGGGAGTCACCTGTTGTAGCTTTAAGTGACCACATCCCGTGCATATAAAAAAGCTGTCTTCATCAGGAGGAAGAAGAATGCAGACTGGTCACATTAATCATATATATGAATCTCTTATAAGCAGGCACTGTAACCTTATTGCTATACAGAAGATTAATCTTTCACAATGATTCATGTAAATGTGAGCATAAGCCTCAGATATTACATGTGATACAAGCATTGGAAAAAGTTCTGTAATAAAGCTTTCATAATTGGCTCCATGAAACATGAGCCTCACAAGAACACTCATCCATCTACCTATTTAACTGAATAAACTACTTGAAATTTCAACAAGTCATCTTTATTCCTTCCATAGGGAGGGTATCAGATAGAGGGTCTCCTAGATCTGCTAGCTAAAGTGATTTTATCTGGACTAATCCTTGGCACTCTGTTTCTTGTTAGTCCTGTCTCCATCTGGGTCACAGGTGGCATACCAGACTTCACTCAAGCCCTCTGTAATACCTCTGTTTTCGAATCACATGTTAAGATAAATGGAGATGGACAAAACTAAGAGAAGAGTATTACCCAGATTTTACTAGTCGAGCATAATGAAAGAGATAGAAACTTTATGTGGGTCTTGTCCAAAATGCCAGAAAGCTGCACCCCATCCTGAATTTAAAAGTCCATTGATTACAATGTCCATCACAGAGGTGTCATTTGAACATATTGTTATAGCACTGTAGGAGCACTAATGAAATTTAGGAATGGGTATCCATGCATATTGGCAATACTTGACTATGCTACAGTGTTACCAGAAACAGTGACAATAAGCAAATGCCAAGGCTATTGCAAGACAGCTAGTCCTGCTATTCTACAGAGGAGGTATCCCTACAGAGATACTTCATGACCAGTGCACTCCATTTATGTCAAGATTGCTACATTGTGTCAATGCACTAAATTCAAACAGTTGAAAACTTCAGTTTGCCATCTAAAGACTACTAAGACGAGAAGAAACTTTTAATAAAATATGAAGGCTACTCTAGGAAAAGTTATAGACACACATGGTCTGGGACCATTTGTTATCCTATTTACTGTTTACAACCTGAGATATGCTACAAGCTTCATCTAGGTTTAACCATTTGATCTTCTATATAGAAGGCATCATAGAAGCATCCCAAAAGACTGCTTGACATTGCTAAGGAAACTTTAGAAGAAGAGTCGACACCATTAAAACAGCACTAGAACACTACATTACTTTGCAAGCTATACTAAAGAAAAAAACAAAAAAAAGAAAAACAAAAAAAAATAAATAAAAAACAAAAAAAAATCTTGCTTTTTTCCCACTTTCTGAAAGTTAAGAAAGTTCAGTTACAGATTTGCTGTTCTGAACTGTTTGGAAGTTTCTAGAAGGCCAGTGCTTGCTTGGGCTAAAGGGAAGTCTCTGTGTTCACCAGTGGGAGTGGTTAACACTGAACAGCCTGCCTGTCCCTGGAGGAGTGGCTACTACCTAGAAGCTGTAGTTTTATTGGCCATTTTGGGTCAATTCTAAACTCCTTGATCTCTCTCTTAAAACCCTACAACTCTCTTTTTGGGTGGTTTGAGCAGCGTCGGGCAGTGCCGCCTAAACAGGTTTAAACTATTCCAAGCTCCACAAAGTCTGCTCTTCACTTTTTCCCTTAGAACTGTTCAAACTCTCAAAGTAATCACTCTATTCTCTTTCTAAAGCCCTGTACTTCCTCAGCTCTTATAAGGAAACACTAGCTAACTAAAGCACTACACCCTCCTTGACTTCTCATAAGTATTAGACTCCCGATTGGTCCTTCCTGATCAAGTGAAAAATCAGTTCCCTTCCCTAATCTGATCAGTAAAAACAGTTCCCTATACTAATCTGGTATGTCCAAGGGTCAGTTTCAAGGTTACTCTCCAGTCCAGCTGGTGAATCTGGGAATTTTGAGGCAATGTTACAATTGCCTTATGTACACAGACAACCCTCTCCTCCTTCCAACAAACTCTAATATATGTGAGAGATGCAGTTACACAGCCAAACTGGAGGCAGAGCTCTCTCAACCCAAGACTGGCACAGTCAGTCAGGAGGAAAAAATAACCACCCACACCACAAATCCAGTCTCACACAGACCTATTGCATCTGCATACCCAACACATAAACACACAAAAACATACTCGGAGGCACTAAATAAAAATCTGCCTAAACAGCAAAACCTACTAAGCAGATATCCAAGCAACAGCCACCCCTCAACAATACCCACAAATCACATATCTCACAAAATCAGTGTGCCTCACAGTCACAGCCCATAAGGCCAAACAACACACCAAATACACTTGTTATAGGGGACTCTATTGTCCGGCACACTGACGTCCCACTCACCAGACTGAACAAGGAGAAAGTCCCTGTAAGCTGCCTGTCGGGTGCCAGGATCCGACACATAACGCAAGCACTCAGGTCACTCCAAAGCAAGTACAAGTATAACTCCGTCATTGTCCATGCTGGTGTAAATGACCTGAGATGTTCTCCCTGGACTACATGAAAAGAGACATAGAGGAGCTCTCTGACCATGTAGCCCAGGCTGGTATGTCCCTGACCTTGAGTAGCATCTTGCCCTCACCAAGAATGATGCCACAGTATAAAGACAAAATGATCAGTTTCAACAATTGGCTAAAGTATTGGTGTCATTTAAAGAGGATCCAGTGTCTGTCAGCCTGGGATGACATGCTCAACAAGCCGCTAGGGGCGGCTTGCACCTGTCACCCTTAGGCTTATACTAACCAAGGCTCTTGCCACCCCATAGTGCCTTTTAGGCAAGGCTCAAAGGACAAACCCACCTCCATAGACAACCCAAATATAAAAACTAAAGGTAATGCTACTCAATGCCAGAAGTCTAAACCTCAAGATGCCGAGACTCTCCTCAGTATGGAGAAAATCGATGCCTGTGCAGTAACATAAATCTGGTTCAAGGCTCCTAAGAGCACCCCAGCACTACCAGGTTATAACTCATACCATGCGTTGGCCCAAAACTCAGACCGAAGCACAAAAGGAGGGGGAGTATCTATAGTCATCAAAGATACCTACACCTCCAGGTTAGTGGCATTGCACGAAGCATCGGAAACCATCCATGTGCAACTACAGCGGGCAAAACTGCCTTTCAGTTTGTGGCCTGCTACAGAACACCCTCCCTATTACCGGAACCCCACTTGGCATTCCTGAGAACACTGGAGTATATGAAGGTCTCTCCAAACACTATGTTATTGGGTGACTTCAACTACCCAAACATTGACTGGGAAAACTAGTCAAGCCCAAACACCCTCACCCAACGGTTCCTTAAATTTATAAACTCTAAAGCAATGGAACAACTGGTCACCACTCCCACACGAGGGAACAACATATTGGACCTGGTCATCACCAACATAGGGACTCTATGTTCCACACCAGAGGTAAACCCCTCATTGGTAAGATCAGACCATAAACAAATTTCCCTGGACATCCATATCCCGTCCCCACCCCAGCCAAGGAAATCACTGTAAAGAATTTCTCAAAAGCCAACTTTGCACTTCTCAAGACTGAGGTGGAATCCTTCAAAGCCCCTGGGCCAGAGGATAATACAGCCCAATCCACAGAATCCTTTACAAATGCATTCTATGAGCACCTGCAGGAATGCATGGATCGTGCTATCCCAAATAAAACCAAGACTCACTCCTCCAAAAACAGGAGACCAGTCTGGTGGACTCCAGCCATAAATAAGCTATACAACAGAAGGAGGAAGCTACTACATGACAGAGCAAAATCCCAAAAAGGGAAGGCATCTCTGATCAGTATTAGCAAGAAACTTTGATCCCTCATAAAATCATCAAAGGCCAGTTTTGAAAGAAAAATTGCCTTAGACACTAAAGATAATCACAAGGCCTTCTTTAGTTATGTCAGAAACATGGGCAGAAACTCCCAGATATGCTCTGAATTGTTGCATAATGGTACAAAATATACCAAACCTACAGACATAGCCAACATTCTGGCAGACAGATTCAGTGCAAACTCCCCCCCCCCCTTCCCCCCCAAAGGAGCAAATGCCTATCCCAACTGAATGTAACCTCCTTGACATCACAGATGCACAGGTGAAAGCTGCCCTCTCCAAAGCAAAAAACACAGCATCTATGGGACTGGACGGTGTCCCAGGCTGTGTCTTACACGAGCTCCAAGAAGAACTGAACCCTCACATTAAGTCACTGTTCAAACTTAGCCTTACTACAGGATATGTACCCAAAGAATGGCGTACAGCTACAGTGGTCCCACTCCACAAAGGTGGTGCCACAACGGAACCCGGAAACTATCGCCCCATAAGCCTGACTAGTCTGGTCTGTAAAGCTATGGAGTGTATTATCATGGAACTCATAAACAAAGACATTGGGAGCCTCCAGACACTGGACCCTTTGTTAAGAGCAGATATTGCCTCTTAAACCTACTTGATTTCTTTGAAAGAGTTACCAAAGCCATAGATGAGGGCAAGGTAATCCACACAGCCTACCTGGACCTTGCAAAAGCCTTCGACACAATACCCCACTCGGGCATCATAAATAAGCTTACCAGCTTAAATATCAACCCCTATATCACAAGATGGGTTGCAAACTGGCTCAGAGATAGAACCCACATGGTCAGAATTGCAGGTGCCATGTCCGAATCCAAACCAGTTACAAGTGGTGTCCCACAGGGCTCAGTTCTGGGACCTCTCTTGTTCGGTATCTACTTCTCTGAGGTTCAGGCTAACACGGGGGGATTATGGCTGACAAAGTTCACAGATGACTGCAAACTGGGGGCCATAATCGAATCTCCAGCTGACACAAGCATCCTCCAAAAGGATCTCACAGAGACGGATGCTTGGTGCCAGAGCCACGGCCTCAAGCTAAATGCTAAAAAGTGCATAGTCATCCCCTTTGGGAAAAACAAGGTGCCCACAAATTACCACATAGGTGGTAATCTATTAAGTATGGAAGAAGTAATTAGAGATTTGGGGACCAACGTAGATAGTAATCTCTCCTTTGATAATCATTGCCGCTACAAAGTGGTTAGAAAGACCTTCTATATAACCCACCTTATCACGAAGGGTTATCTAGATCAAGAGAGGTCATTGTGCCCCTCACCGTCACTCATCAGGCCCATAATTTAATACAATGCCCCTTTTGGGATGTATCTTACCCGACACCTGCAGCAACTGAAGAGACCCCAAAAGTACCTCACCAAGAGGATCATGGGCTACAAACAGATGTCCTATGAAGCTCGACTAAAGAAACTTCAGCTCTACTCAGTTGCTTACCGCCTACTCAGAGGCGATCTATGCCTGACATACAAAGCCATGTCAAACCCAGAATTAATGGACATGCTCCACCTCAAAAAATCCAAGTCCCTTAGAGCTACACGCTCCAGGGACCTAAACCTCAGCACAAAAATAAATAGGACATGCTGGAGGGACAGATTCATTTCCCAGAGGCTCCCTCACTCTGGAATAGAATCCCAATTCATGTTAGACATAGCCCTCGCTGACCCTCTTCTTTGGTGGATGGGAAATCACAAATTCACCCCTGGGATCTCTCCTGTGTCCCTGCTAGACAGAGGCACAGTAAACTAATCTTAAAAGGGTACCCTCTGTGACCTACTTTACAGAAGCACAGTAGGCTAATCTAATAGGGAGGCGGAAGCCAAATACACTCTGGCTAGGCTTATAAATGCCCTAGGGCAGATAGCCTAGTATCTACCTATGAACCTATGAACCTAATAAAGGAGTACATGCAGACAGCCCAGGAAATGCAGATTTTTTTTTTTTATAAAAATGCCCATCTTAGAGAATTTAATTCAGGCAATCCAGTATCAGTGCTTCTGACCTCAGAAGTAATTTTTTTTTTGCAAAGTGTCTGGGCCTATTTAAGGTGATTAAAAGTATAAATGCAATGAAGTACAAGGTTATACAACCTGGATAAAGAAATATATAGCAAATATATCCCATTAATGTACTAAAGCCATAGAAAGATGTAGAAAGTTCTGCAGTGAGCCTGTAGACTGAAGTTCAAAAGGAGAGACCAAAGAACCTCTGACTGAACTGCAGTTAAAAGAATCCTTGTCAAACATACCAAAGAAGGAAGTGGGAGAATGTTTATTAAGAAATAAAGGATTATTCTCAGAGAATGCATGGGAGAACTAAACTAACAGACCATAATATAGAGATAACACCTGAACTGAAGGTTTGACTAGGTCCCTATGCAGTACCAGAGTCACATAAGAAATTAGTAAGACTCTAAGTTGAAAAGAAATACATAATAAACATGATGGAAGAGTCACAAAATGAGTGGAGCAACCAAATAGTGCTAGTCGTTATGTGCGAAGGAAGTATCAGATGCACTAACAACTTTAGGAAACAAAGTAATATTTCAAACTGTGTTAGCTATCCCATGGCCAGAATGGATGAGTTGATAAGAACCTCAGAAAAGCCAGTTTCTTGATGACACTGGTCTTGAAAATGGAGTATGGGCAGGTACTACATATATCCTCCATCAAATAAAATCAGACTTTGTAGCTCCTGATGGTTTATTTCACTATGCAGTGTTACCTTTTCCCTACATTTAGGCCCAACCACAGATGCTGAAGGAATAAATACTGAAATCTCACTCCCAATGTGCTGTATTATACCTGGTGATGGGGCTATTAATTCAAAGAACTGGGAGTATCATTAATCAAATGTGCAGGCTGTGTTGGAATCCATAAGACTGGCAGGCTTGATTGTACATGGAAACTAAACTGAGTGTGATGGAAGCTGAGTGTAGGAGTACCTCATAGGAACAGGGGGAGGTAAGACCCCAACTAGAAAAACAGAGGCCATAAAAATTACTTGTACCCTCCACTAATAAGCAGCTGAAAGTGTTTTTGAATTAGTTGGGTACTACAGAAGTTTTTTGCCTAAGTTTGCAGCTACTTCCTGTCCTTTAACACATATCATAAAGGGAATGGTCCTGTCAAGGCATAATGGTCCACAGAGGCATAAAGAGCATTTAATTAACTAAAACAGATCATATATTCTGAACCAGTATTAGTGACTTCTAATTTCACTGCACATTTTACTCTATATACTGATGCATCAGAAATAGGTTTAGGAGCAGTGCTAACCCAAAACATTCAAGGTGAGGAACTCCATCTGCTGTGTCAGCAGATGAAGAAAAGAGATACCCAGCCATTGAAAGAAAATGTCTAGATACAAAATGGGCCTTCTATGTGTTGACGTACTGTTGTTAGATAGGCAGTTCAATTTTCTAACTGACCATGCCTCCTTGTAATGGCTGATTAGACAGACTGATGGCAATATGAAAAGAGACATGGAAGAGCTCTCCAATCTTGTAGCCCAGGCAGGTATGACCCTAGCCCTGACTAGCATCCTGCCATCATCCAGAACGATACTGCAGTACAAGACCAAAATGATTGACTTTAACAATTGTCTAAGCTTCTGGTGTTATTCTAAGGGGATCCAGTATCTGTCTGCCTTTGATGATATGGTCGACAGACCACAATGGTTTGCCAGAGATGGCCTGCACCTGTCACCCCTGGGATTCCAGATACTGGCAAAGGCTCTTGCAGCCCCTATAGTGCCTTTTTTAGGCAAGGTTCAAATGACAAATTCACCACTGTAACAGGAACAGGCAAGCAAAAACTGAGGGTAATGCTACTCAATGCTAGAAGTTTAAATCTCAAAATGCACTCACTCGATGCACTCCTTAAAATGGAGAACATTGATATCTGTGCAGTGACTGAGACCTGGTTCAAGGCTCTAGAGAGCACCCCTGCATTACCAGGTTATAACTCATACCACACTTTTTGGCCATCTAACCTGTACCAGAACACCAAAGGGGGAGGTGTGTACATATTCAGTAAGGATATCCTTACCTCCAGGCTAGTTGCGCAGAATAATGCATCCGGGGTTATCCAAGGGCAACTAACTCTGGGCAAAACTGCAATCCAAATTGTAGCTTGCTACAGATCCCCCACCATGCCCCAGGATTCCCACTCCTCTTTTCTTGATATACTGAAAAATATTAGGGTTCAACCAAACACCCTAATAATGGGTGATTTCAACTACCCCACCATTAACTGGGAAAACTACTCGTGTACCAACTCCTCCGCTCAATACTTTCTGGAATTCATAAATTCCAGTGCCCTGGATCAACTTATCTACACCCCCAACAGGGGCAACAATATCCTAGACCTAGTCATTACCAACATGATTGACTGGTGTTCCACACCTAGTCAACTCCTCTTTGGTCAGATCTGACCATAAGCTAATCACCCTAGATATCCGCATCCTGCCCCTACCCACCACTAAGGAAACCATGGTAAACAATTTCTCCAAAGCCAACTTCATGCTTCTTAAGACAGAAGTGGCGAACTTCATGACACCCATGCTGATGGACATTATAGTTACGGCTGCTGAATCCTACACAAATATACTTTATAACTACTTACACAAGTGCAGGGATTGTGCTATCCCAAAAAGAACCAATACACTATCTTCCAAAAAAGAAAGCCAATCTGGTGGTCCCCTGCCATAAACAAACTCTACAACAGAAGGAAGAAACTGTTGCAAAAGAGAGTAAAATCCCATGAGTGGAGGAGCTCCCTGGTCAGCCTCATTAAGAAGCTGAAATCCCTTATAAGATCCTCCAAAGCTAGCTACAAAAACAAAATCCCCACTGATTCTAAGAGCAATCACAAAGCGTTCTATAGCTATGTCAAAAATTTCAATTGCAACACCCAGATCTGCTCTGAGTTACAGGACAACAGCACGAAAATTACAGAAGCAACTGATATTGCCAACATCCTGACAGATAGGTTCAGTGCTAACTTTACCCCCTCTCACCCCCTAAAGGGCCCATATCTATACAGGAAGAATGCAGACTCTCTGTAATCACATCCATGCAGGTAAAAGCTGCACTCTCTAAAACCAAAAACACAGCATCCATGGGACCGGACAACATCCCAGGCTGCATTTTACATGAACTTCAGAACAAACTGGCTCCCCACCTAAGCACCATGTTCAGTCATAGTCTCACATCAGGCTTTGTGACCACTGAATGGGGCATAGCAATAGTTATCCCACTCCACAAAGGAGGAGCCACCATTGTTCCTGGGAACTATCACCCTATTAGCCTGATGAGCCTGGTCTGCAAGGCCATGGAATGTATCATCATGGAACTCATAAACAAAGACATTGGTAACCTCCAACTCTGGACCCCACCCAGTTTGGGTTTGTGAAAGGCAGATCATGCCTTCTGAACCTGATTGACTTTTTTGAGACAGTCACCAAAGCAGTAGACAAGGGTAAGGTGTTCACACAGCCTATCTTAACCTCGCCAAGGCTTTCGACACCATCCCCCATTTTGGAATTATAGCTAAACTCACTAAACTAGGTAATCCCTACTTCACAAGATGAGTTGCCAGCTGGCTCACTGACAGAACCCACACTGTAAAGGTTTCAGACTCCAAATCTGACTTCAAACCAGTGACAAGTGGAGTACCTGTGACTAGCACTTTCTCTAGAACCTGCTGGAAAGCACTAGGAAGCCTTAAACTGATACAAGCACTCAACTCTTCTTCTTAATAAGGAGAAATTAATCATAGGCCCTAAACAGCCTATAATTGCAAAGTACCTTGCAAAGGTAAGGGAAAACAGCTCTTGTACTTTACAAAAAAAGCACCTAACAGGCATGTCCAAGTGTCAGCTTTCAGTAATTTCTCCTGTCCACCTGGTGAATCTGGGCATACTGGGGCAATGCAGCAACTTCCTCATGTACACAGACAACCCTCTCCTCCTACCACCCAACACTACAACCTGTGAGAGATGCACTTACATAGCCACACTGGAAGCAAAACTCAATCCAGCCAAGATTGTGCTAGACAGTCAAGAAAAGGTTAACACCTGCACTACACCTCAAGCAACACATAGCCCTTCAAAACCCACACCATCAACACCTACACAAAGCAACATAAACCCATATATGCAGAGGCTCTTAACATTAACCTGCCCAAGCAACAAGGACCTCCGAAGCTGAAATGCAAACAAACACCAGTCACAACCAAAGTGACACATAACTCACAACACCAGAGTGCCACCCAACAACAGCCCCTAAGGCAAGACAATGTACCCAGCACTTTAGTCATAGGTGACTCTATAGTCAGGCACACTGATGCCCCACTCACCAGGCTGAGCAAGGAGAAAATTACAGTCAGCTGCCTGTCAGGTGCCAGGATCCGTCACATAACACATGCACTCAAGTCACTCCACAACAAGTACAAATTCGACTCTGTCATTGTCCATGTTGGAGTGAATGACTTGAGACGTGCCTCCCTGGACTGCATGAAAAGAGACATGGAAGAACTCTCAGATCATGTGGCCCAGGCAGGTATGACCCCAGCCCTGAGTAGCATCCTGCCTTCTCCCAGAATGATACCACAGTATAAGGACAAAAATATTGACTTTAACAATTGGTTAAGCTTCTGGTTTCATTCAAAGGGGATCCAGTATCTGTCTGCCTGGGATGACATGATCGACAAACCATGATGCTTTGCCAAAGATGGTCTGCACCTGTCACCCCTGGGATTCAAGTTACAGGCTAAAGCTCTTGCCACCCCTATAGTGCCTTTTTTAGGCAAGGTTCAAAGGACAAAACCACCACCATAACAGATACAAGCATGCAAAATCTGAAGGTAATGCTACTCAATGCTAGCAGTCTAAACCTCAAAATGCACTCTCTTGAGGCACTCCTAAAATGGAGAAGATTGATATCTGTGCAGTAACTGAGACCTGGTTCAAGACTCAAGAGAACACCCCTGCAACACCAGGCTACAACTCTTAACACACTTTTCGGCCATTAAACCAAGACCGAAATATTAAAGGTGGAGGCGTGTCCATATTCACCAAGGATATTCACACCTCCTGGCTAGTTGCCCAACACAATGCATCTGAAATTCTCCAGGTTCAACTAACACTAGGTAAGACTGCAATCCAAATTGTAGCTTGCTACAGATCCTCCACCATGCCCCAAGATTCTCACTACACCTTTCTAAACATACTGGAAAATATTAAGATACAACCAAACACCCTAATACTGGGTGATTTCAACTACTCTGCCATTAAATGGGAAAACTACTTGGGTACCAACACCTTTCCCCAATGGTTTTTGGAATTCATAAATTCCAACGCCCTGGATCAACCAATCCATTGTCCCACCAGGGGCTCCCCTATCCTAGACCTGGTCATTACCAACATGGGAGATAGATGATCCACACCAGTGGTCACTCCCTCATTGGTCAGGTCTGACCATAAGCAAATCACCCTTGACATCCACACCCCACCCCCAGTAAGGAAGCTTCTGTAAAAAAACTTCTTCAAAGCCAACTTCATGCTACTTAAGTCAGAAATGACAAACTTCATGGTACCCATGCAGACGAGAACTGAAAGTTCGACTGCTGAATCCTACACTAAGGCACTGTATGAGCACATCCACTCGTGCATGAATCGTGCCATCCCAAATAGAACCAAGATGCTGTCCTCCAAAAAAAGGAAGCCAATCTGGTGGTCCACTGCCATAAACAAACTATACAACAGAAGGAAGAAACTGTTGCAGTAAAGAGGAAAATCCCAGGATGCAAAAAACTCCCTTACCAGCCTCAGTACGAAACTGAGATCCCTCATGAAATCCTCCAAAGCTAGTTATGAAAATAAACTTGCCAAAGATTCCAAAGACAACCACAATGCATTCTATAGTTATGTCAAGAATCTAAATGGCAATGCTCAGATCTGCTCTGAGCTACAACAGAATGGCATTAAATATACTGATACCAAGTATATTGCCAAAATCCGGGCAGATCGATTTAGTGCCAACTTCACCCCCCCCTCACCCCCTAAAGGGCCCATCTCAATACCAAAAGTTTGCCATATTCCAGTAATCATTGCCACACAGGTAGAAACCGCACTTTCCAAAGCTAAGAATACAGCATCCATGGGACCAGATGACATCCCGGGCTGTGTACTACATGAACTACAAAATGAACTGGCACCTCACCTAAGTGTCATGCTTAATCATAACATCACCTCAGGCTTCGTGCCCACTGAGTGGCACACAGCTACAGTTATCCCACTCCACAAGGAGGGATCCACCTTGGATCCCCGGAACTACAGTCCCATCAGTCTGATGAGCCTGATCTGCAAGTGCATGGAACGCATTATCATGGAACTTATAAACAAAGATTTTGGCAACCTTCAAACACTGGACCCCACCCAGTTTGGGTTCGTGAAGGGCCGATCTTGTCTCCTGAACCTGATTGACTTCTTCTAATCAGTCTCCAGAGCTGTGGATGAGGGATGGTGGTCCACACAGCCTATCTGGACCTCAGCAAGGCCTTCGACACCATCCCCCACTCTGGAATCATAGATAAACTTACTAAGCTGGGCATAAATCCCTACGTCACTCGATGGGTAACTGGCTTACTGACAGAACCCAGACTGTAAAAGTAGTCAACTCCAAATCCAGCTCCAGTCAAGTGACAAGTGGAGTACCTCAGGGTTCAGTCCTAGGACCACTCTTGTTTAGCATCTACTTCTCTGAAGTACAGGCCAACACTAAGGGACTCTGGCTAACAAAGTTCTCAGATGACTGCAAACTGGGAGCCATTACTGAATCCCCAAATGATGTGGATATTCTACAAAAAGGCCTTACAGAAACACATGCTTGGTGCCAGAGCCATGGGCTCAAGCTTAATGCCAAGAAATGTATAGTTACCCCCTTTGGGAAAAAAACATGTACCCATGAATTACCACATAGGTGGCAGTACACTAAACACCAAAAGTGTGATGAGAGTCTTAGGGGCACAGGTGGACAGTGGTCTCACCTTCGATAACCACATCGCCACAACAGGCACACCTCATCACTAAGGGATTTTCATCCAGAAAAAAGGAGGTCATTGTCTCATTGTACTCATCCCTCATTAGACCCATTATAGAGTACAATGCCCTGTTTGGTATGTACCTCACAAGACATCTGCAACAGCTGGAAAGGCCGCAGAAATGCCTGGCTAAAAGAATCACAGGCCTAAAGCAGATGCCCTATGCTGACCATCTAAAAAAACTCCAGCTATACTCTATGGCATATCGTCTACTCAGAGGTGATCTCTGCTTAACATACAAGGCCATGTCAAACCCTGAGCTGTTGGACATGCTCCACTTAAAGAAATCCCAATCCCTCAGTGCCACATGCTCCAGAGATCTAAACCTTATCATGACAATGAACAAAGCATGCTGGAGGGATAGGTTCCTGACCCAGAGACTCCTCATACTCTGGAATAGACCGCCCATACATGTCAAGCAGAGTGCTTCCTTGGCCCTCTTCAAAAGGAACCTTGACGATTGGATGGGAGATAGGAAATTCAACCCAGGATCATGTCAGTCACCCTGCTAGACAGGGGTCCAGGGAAGTAAATATCGTGGGAAGAAATATCCGGGGAATTGTTTGACTAGGCTTGTATAGGCCCTAGGGCTGATAGCCTAGTACCAACCTATGAACCACAGGGTTCAGTCCTGGGACCTCTCCTGTTTGGTATCTACTTCTCTGAAGTACAGGCTAACACAGAAGGCCTCTGGCTAATGAAGTTCGCAGATGACTGCAAACTAGAAGCCATAGTCAAGTCCCCAAATGATGTGGACATCCTACAGAAGGGCCTCACTGAGACAGATGCCTGTTGTCAGAGGCATGGCCTCAAGCTCAATGCCAAAAAGTGCATTGTCATCCCCTTTGGTAAAAACTCTGTACCCATGAACTACCACATAAACGGCAGTCTACTTAACACTGAATGTGTGATAAGAGACCTTGGGACCCAGGGTGGACAGTAGTCTCTACTTTGATAATCACATCACCACAGTAGTCAGGAAATCCTTCTATGTGGCACATGTCATCACAAAAGGGTTCTCATCCAGGAAAAAAGAGGTCATTGTTCCCCTCTACTCGGCACTCAGACCCATTATGTAGTACAATGCCCCTTTTGGAATGTACCTCACAAGACATCTGCAGCAGCTGGAAAGGCTGCACAAGTACCTAACAAAGGGGATTACTGGTCTGAAACAGATGCCCTACACTGACCGTCTCAAAAACTCCAGCTTTACTCTGTAGCATATCACCTACTCCGAGGATATCTCTGCCTAACATATAAAGCTATGTTAAACCCAGAGCTGTTGGACATCCTGCACCTAAAGAAATCCCAATACCTCTGAGCTACATTCTCTAGAGACCTAAACCTTGTCACCACAATAAACAGGACATGCTGGAGGGATAGATTCCTGTCCCAGAGACTTCCTATACTCTGGAACAAGCTACCCATCTATGTCAAGCAAAGTTCCTCATTAGCACTCTTCAAGAAAAATCTTGATGAGTGGATGGGAAATAGGAAATATACCCTGGGGATCACATCTGTGGCTCTGCTTGACAGGGGCACAGGAAATTAACTTTCTTGAGTGGCATAAGCCAGGGAACCTTGTTGGCTAGGCTTACTTAAGCCCTTGGGCCGATAGCCTACTACCTACCTATGAACCTATGCTGGTGGGCACTGATCCTCCAGCCCTTACAATATACAGTGAAACAGACCCAGCATAGCCAACAAAAATGTTAATGGGTTATCAAGGGTATACAACCTCTTGCTATTTGTCCAAAATTCTTGATTTGTGCTGGAGGGGATAGTAGCAACATGGCTTTGATCAAAGATAGTTCATATTCCCATAAGTCTGTATTTAAGGATAGTGTGGGAATATACTTGCAAACGTGGATAAGCTATACTTTATATTACCAGTAATGAGGTATTACTTGCCAATTACTGTGATATAAAAGTAAGTTGCCCAGAGGACATATCACCTAGAAAAGACCCTATAGGCATGGAGAATATCAGCCCACTGGTGGCTGTTTGGTGGAGTACACCTACGATAGGCATGGAGTATGTCAGCCCACTGGAGGATGTTTGGTGGAGTATATCTAATGGTAGGCATGAAGTATGTCAGCCCTTTAGAGGCTGTTTCATTGAATATACCTACTGATAGGCATGCAGCATGTCAGCCCACCAGTGGCTTTTTGATGTTCTACATCTAATGATAGGCATGTAGTATGTCAGCCCACTGGAGGCTATCTGGTGGAGTACATCTACTGGTAGGAATGGAGTATGTCAGCCCACTGGTGGCTTTTTGGTGGAGTGTACCTACTGATAGGCATGGAGCATGTCAGCCCACAGGTGTTTTTTGGTGGACTACATCTACTGATAGGCATTTAGTATGTCAGCCCACTGGAAGCTGTTTGGTGGAGTACACCTACTGATAGACATGTAGTATGTCAGCCCACTAATGGCTGTTTGGTGGAGTACATCTACTGATAGGCATGGAATATGTCAGCCTGCTGTTATCAGCCCACTAGTGGCTGTTTGGTGAAGTAAACCTACTGATAGGCATGGAGTATGTCAACCCACTGGTGGCTGTTTGGTGGAGTACACCTACTGATAGGCATGGAGCATGTCAGCCCACTGGTGGCTGTTTGGTGGAGTACACCTACAGAACTACTTACACCTGACAGCTAGGATAAAGGCCTACCTGAGGTCTACAGCCATCAGACTTTGGAGACAGCCCACTGACTATGGATGCATTAGCAGTGAAAACCTAACTAAAACAAACTTTTTGAACAAAGCCTAAGTGCATTACTGGAAACCCTGAAGTCAAGAAGAGCTGAATTGTTCATTAGATATATATATATATATATATATATATATATATATATATATATATATATATATATATAGTATTCTTTGGATTTTTTGCTTTACCCTTGCAGCTATGGCCTGGTTTATGACTGAAAAGTAAACTCATTAAACAAGTTCATTTACTTGGTTAACACATTTTTAAACTGTTTTTCACCAGGTGAGCTAAATTCTAATGGAGCACAGATTTTGTCTATGTGAACTAAGAGATGGAGAGTGAGCCTTTAGTGGGAGAAAGGTAAATGGATAAGGGAGCTGTTAGCCTTCATCCATGTGGTCACTAGCACTGCAAAGCACACTGGGCTGCAGCACTTACGTGCATCATATGCCTGTCTGGTATCTGTCATATCCTTTACCCTTTCTATAAGGGATAGGGACTACCCCTGCAGATTGTGGTGGCAGATGTAGTTTCCACTTCTTTTTTCCCTTTGGGGCAAGACAGCAGGCCTTTGGCTGCTTTATCCCAACACTCCTAGCTGGTCCATTTTGCGACTAAGCCGTTTTCTTTGAAATCAGATCAGTATCTCTTTTTCTCTGCAACTATGACATGACTGTTCTGATTTTGAAGTTCAACTATATATAAAGACACATAATTAATTAAATCCAGCAGTTGACTTTTTTCTAAGTAGTTATGCATGTAAAAACTAAAAATATTGCAGCTAAGATCTGGTTGAACATATGCATGTATGTGTGGTTGTGACATCAAACTGGTCTGTTAAAATCTGAACTCTAAAGCTAAGGCTCATTAATCCTTCTTGTGAACAATTACAATAAGCAGTATAATAAAAAGTACAAATCTCAAACCATCTAATACTGTTTAAAATTTAGTGAGTGGCAATGTCTGGCAGTTAGTTCACAGGATTAAGTCTCTAAGCTACTAACAGGATGCTTCTTGCAGTCCAGGGAGCATGGTTTGATTTCTTTCATTTGCCTATTGTGTGACTTTGAGCAAGTCACTAAACCAGACAGTAATGTTGAGTCACTTCTGTCCAGTGGGATTACCTGTTTAACTTCTTCTTCTTTCGGCTTTTTCCCGGTTAGGGGTCACCACAGCGGATCACCCTGTCCGCTCATGACTGGCAGTGGAGTTTTATGGTGTCAAGTTGCCAGCCCGGCGCCCAACCTTCCACAGAAGGCACACACATGCCCACACTCACACCTAGGGCCAATTTAGAGTGTCCAATCCACCTGCAGCATGTCTTTGGGATGAAACCGGAGCACCCGGAGTAAACCCACGCGACCACAGGGAGGACATGCAGACTCCACACAGAAGGCACCCCAGCCAAGGATTGAACCGGAGAACCTCTTGCTGTGAGGCAGCAATGCTAACCACTGCACCACCATGGCCATCCTGGGATTACCTGTTTAACAAACATAAAAAAATAAGGCAATGAGATATCCTGGCAAATCTCATCCTTGTAGTCTTTTGTTTGAGTCCACCTTTCTCCATTTGTCTACTGTGTAGCTCTAAGCAAGTTGCTTAATCAGACAGCACTCCTAAATTTACCTTGAAAGGAGACATTTATGCCTAGTGGATTTACAGAACAAGCAAACAAAATAAAAATATTCAGGAAATGTATACAGATCAAGTTTTACTTGTGACCTACAGCAAACAAGTAGCTAATGCATCTCACAAAATAAACACTGATTCAAACTATATGCAGGTTGCTTAAAATGATATCAGAAAGCATTTGCCTCATAATGCCATCAGAGGAAGGTCTTCAATGCTATGCCTCTGACTATATCTATCTCTTAATTATATTTGTGATTAAGTTTAGTGTGTTTCCACTCTTACAGATCTATTATTGTAGTATTTATAATGACTACTTTCTACACAATTTCAAATCTTGTTAGGAAACACAGATAAATCTGTAAAACGTTGCTCTGTTAAATCCAGCTAGGCTAACAGTTTAGATTTTATGATTCACGGAATTCATACTTTAGTACTAAATTAAAAGTAGCTTGATAATGCAATATTTAAATAGGAAAGACTCGGACTGTAATACAGACAAACACTTTGAAGACCACTTATGAATATATGCTACATATGTTGTTTTTGTCTTGTGCACACACTGTTATTAAGCAAGTAATAACTCTGTGTTTAAAAAGGTAAAAATAGAGTAATTTCTGCACCCAGGAGATTTAAATAATGGTAGAAAGGAGAAAGTAAGTGAAATAGCATACTATCACAAATAGACAGTAGAAACCGCAGAAATAGTAGCACATATTTATTTTATTATCTTACATCCAAACAATAAATCTCAGATGCATGTAAAGCTTATAAAAGTAAATGTGTTATTTAAAATAAAGTTATAATCAAATGTTACGTCAATTCATGTTAGCAAATGTGTATTAAATTAACAGGCATGTTTGCAGTCAAGAAAATAATTTTTACCAGTAAAATGCATCCTCTGTAACACTGTGCTTATCATATTCAGCATTTCACCTTATACCCAAAATGGTTTGTAGCAGTTTCTGTGGTATTAATGTTTAACTGATACAAATATAAAAGGTCTGAGATGTCTGCAGCATGTGGGAAATTTCAGGCTTGAGAAGTTTCATAGTACTTACACTGCAGACAGAACACTATAGAACTTGTGTATCCCCAAATGATAGTAATCTTTTATAGTGTATTATCACCAGGATGTATTTCAACTAAAAAAAAATATAACTGCTTACTTCCACAGTTGCATATTAAACTGAGGAGATGCTGGTAATACTTATACATTCTATGAGAACATGCCTGTTTGTAAATGCAGTGCTTTTTTAAAGATTATTATTGTCTGGAACATCAAAAGTCACACAGGCGCACACAATTTTTTTTTATTTATTTTGCCTATGTATCTTTTCAATTTCTTTATTGTGGACTTCCTGAAGGAGCAATAGAAATTTTGTAAATTTAGATTCTGTTTCTTTCAACCAGTTTCTTATTGTTTTACATCTTATAGCTAATACTGAATGCAGTGCTTTTTTAAATTTGGCTGTGGCAGTGTGGCATTTGCAAGCTCATATAATAAAACTTAATACATTACAAATATTAAAGAAGGGTATGCCATGCATGAGTCTTATCACAATAACAAGGTAATATTCTATGTTTCTTTCAGAGATAGTAGATATGAAAATATTTCCCGTCCAGCCTTAAAATTCAAATAAAGTAAAGCATTGTATTTGGGGGAAAGTAACAACCCATATTAATGGAATACGTTTAGGACACTTTTGGAGTATACAGCTTGAAAACATCGTCATCATCATCAGCCCCCTTTTTCCCATTTTCTATGTGGGATCAGAGTGTTGTGTCAACTGTCGCCATCTGTCTGGATTCAGTGCCACTCTCCTACCTTCTTCGATAGACTGTCGAAAGTCTTGTCTCATGCAATTTATCCATCTGTTTGCTAGACATCTCCACTTCCTCTTGCTTTCTTCCCATCTTTCCTAAATCTTCTTCACTAAATTGTCTTCTGCCTGTGCCCAAACCACTTTTGTTTACAATTAGAGCTACTTTGGCCTATTCTCTGATTATTTTCATTCCTTTGTCTGTCTCACAGTGTTCATCCTACCACTTACCTCAGGCACTTTATCTCCAACACCTCTAACTGCCTCAGCTGCTCTACCTTCATTTCCCAGGTTTTGTATGCCTTACTTTTCATCTTCTTTGACTTTTTCTGTCACACACTACCCAGGACACTCTGCCAGATGCCTGCAGCCCCCTCTGATTCTAGCTTTGACCTCCTCATTCAGACTTCCCTTCTCCTCAACTATCTCTCCCAAATACCTGAATCTGTTAACTTGTTCTATTACTTTCCATTATATCTCAGTTTTCAGCTTCTTCTGACTTTCCAGACTTGCATTGATGACAGCTGTCTTGTCTGTTCTTGGTTGCATCCCATACGCCTTCTGTTTTGCATTCCATTCCCTTATCGTTTACTGGAGTTCCTGATCAGGGTCTGCTTGTAATGCCACATCATTTGCATACAGCTGCTTTGCAGATCTGTACCCATTGACCTGTTTGCTAATGAAGTCCATCACCAATATGGACAACAGTGGGCTCAGAGCTGAACCCTGATGCATGAGCCCCTTGATGAGTCTCTGAACACTGTTCGTACTTATGTCAATAGATTCTTGTGCATAGCCTGCACTAATTGTATCAATGTTTCTGGAACTTCAGAGCATCACAGGACAACCAAAATCATCTTTCCTAGGACCTTGCCAAACTATTTTTTCAAGCCAATGAAAACCCAGCTAGACTATTTCCTCATCTCTACGTTCTTCTCTACTGTCTGTTTCACTGTAAATATTGTGTTAGTTGTGCTGCATCCTAATCTGAATCTGAACTGCTCATCTCCCTTCTTACTTTCTACTGCTCTGCATATTTGCATATTGATCACTTTCTCTAGCACTTTCATATCATGTGACAGGAGCCTGATACCCCTGTACTGCCCACAGTTGTGAATAATGCCTTTTTTATACATGAGAACTAGAATGCTTATTCTCCAGTCCTCTGGGCTATGCCTTTCTCACTATACTGCTACAAGTACTCAAGAGCAATTTCTCTCCTAACTCACTCAACATCTTGATCATATTTGCCATGACCTCAGTTGAGTTCATTTGAGTTTACTCTTTCCCTGACTTCATTTTCCTTAGTGTTGTACGTAGGTTGATAGGTAAGTACTAGGCTAGCTGCCTTTGTGAGCCATTTCAAGCCAAGCCAATTTCCCTTTTGGTGCTGAATGAACGTATCCCATTTGGTGCTGAATTGGTCTTAACCATCTCGTTTTCAATAATTATGTACTATCCCTAGTGAGAATAATTGTTCTTACTTCTTTTATTGTGAGCTCTTCTTCCCCTTTCATCATAGACTGTCTATAGGGCAGTACAGCTTCTGTGAGGTTTTCTTCATTCAGAAGCTGTTGGAAGTAGTTCTTCCAGCTGTCATTGGTGTCATGTGGACTGGTGAGCACGTTGTTGCTGACATCCCTTATGAATGATGTCTGATGACTGTCTTTATCTTTCTGCCTTTGCTTTGCAACCCGATAGAGTTCCTTTGTGCTACCTTGCGAGTAACTTTCCAGAAGCTGATAGAATACCTTGTTTTTTTTCCATTGTGACTGCTCTCTTAGTTTCTTTATTAGACAATGAATATCCATTCTCAGTCTGGCCTGTCTTTTCTATCTCACACCTTTTCCTGCATTCCTTCTTTTCTGATAACTTTCTAGACGTCTGCATTCTACCACCAGTTTTCCTTATGAACCTTATTTTCATACGTGGCGTCAGACGCATAGCTGTTCTGCAGTCCTCACACATGCAGTTTTGAGGCAGTCAGTCTTCTTCAACTCCAACAATTACCTCTTCTTAAGGTCCTACAGCCCTGAGTATTTATATGAACTCCTGTGCCTTCACTCCAGTCAACTTATATTTCTTCAAATTCAGGTATACTGCTTTATACTTTATTTAAAATAACAGAGTATACCTAAGGGCTTTAATAATGTAACAACTTATATTTCTTCATATTCAGGTATATCTGCTTTTTATATGAGGATTTTTTATTTAAAATAACAGAGTATACCTAAGGGCTTTAATAATGTAACAACTTATATTTCTTCATATTCAGGTATACTGCTTTATACTTTATTTAAAATAACAGAGTATACCTAAGGGCTTTAATAATGTAACAACTTATATTTCTTCAAATTCAGGTATACTGCTTTATACTTTATTTAAAATAACAGAGTATACCTAATGGCTTTAATAATGTAACAACTTTGCCAGAATTATGGGTATTTGTGACATGCATTATCATTTCATGGCATCTTTACATAGACTGTTTTTTACATCTTTCTTATAACAGTTGCAGAGATGCGGGTAAACACTTTTCATTTGGGTCTTGAAACATTAAAAGTAACAGGTTTACAATAGCAACCAGCCAAAAATAAATATTTCTTATGAGGAGATAGTGAACCTTTTAGCATTTATCTGATAGAAAGCTATTCATAATCCCACACTATCCTACTGTTAACTTGCTGACCATATTCTTATCTCTTCCTCTAAATGCTAGTTTTCATCCCCCAGATAAGTATTCTAATTTTGGCCCACTTCATTTTAGTTTATTTTTTTAACTTTCCAAACCATTTTCACTCTAATCATCCATCTGCATAACCCCATAATCTCTTCTCCAATCATGCTATGCTCAATCAAAGAACCAGGTAAGCTTTCAGGAAAGGGTTTTGAGCTGGTAGGTGCAGAATGTCATATGAGCATTAGCAAAAGAAGAATAAAAGGTATTCAGACTGGTGAAGGTGATTAAAACATGTCATGGCAAGTGCAGGCTTATCTGTTTTACAGCTTCATAAATTCATAGGTGGTTACTGGGTTATTGACCCAGAGGTCTTTATAAGCCTAGCCATGTGTACCCAATATAATACTACAGAAACCTAATACAAAGGATCTTGCCTAAATTCGAGATCTTAGTTAGCGAAGACTGTCCATATCTTGGAGAGTCATAGGTGAAATCCCCAGCAGAAATTTACGATTTTCCATCCAGTCATCCATGCTACACTTAAACAAGATCATAGAGGGGCTTTGTTTGATGTAAACTGGTAGCCTATTCCAGTGGAGAAGCAACCTCTTAGAGACATATCTGTCTCTCCAGCAGGTCCTATTTATGTCGCAGGCCATGTTAAGCTCCCTGGAGTGGGTGATCTTTGTCCCATTTGACTTGTGGATGTGTAGCATTTCCATTAGGTTTGGATCTGAGGTTGCTCTGTAGGCCAGGCACAAGTTTCCTCTAAGTAGTTTGCATACTACTGAGTGCAGTGAAAGTGACTTCAGTCTGTCAGTGTATGACATGTGCCGGACACCCTGAATTTTCTTGGTTAGACATCTCTGAGGTCTCTCAAGTTGCTGCAGATGCACGGTAAGGTACATACCAAAGGGAGCATTGTACTCAAGTATTGGCCTGATGAGGGTCAAGTACAGGGGTGTTATGACCTCTTTTGCTCTTGAGATAATGCCTTTGCTAATGAGGTGTGCAATGTAGAATGCCTTCCTTACTACAGTAGACACATGGTGGTGAAAGTTTAGGCTACAGTCAACTTGCTCTTCCAAGTCTCTCACTACTGAGTTGTTACTTAAGATATTATTATCTATATGATAGTCTATATGATAGATTCAAACATTGTGCTAGATAAATTTAATACCTCTGTAGTACAGTGATTGCTTTACAAAGGTATTTAATTTATCTAGCACAATGTTTGAATCTAACCACATTAATTTATTGAGATTAGGTCTGAATTTTATATCAACCAAAACAGCTGATGTTACTAAGGAAGATTTTTTTGTACGGAAGTTAAATTTAAAATATAGCTTGAAGGACATAAAAAATTACTGTTTCTGGGTTTTAAAAGTAGTCTGTTTACAACCCTATGCTAAATAACACCTTAAAAGTGTTTGAGACTGTTTCTGATAGGGAAATCAGAAATGTTTTAAATAACAAACGCAAGAATGTTTGGTATAATTTAACTGATGAAGAAAGAGTAACACTCAAAGAATTAAAAAGCAATCCTAATATTAGATACATGAAGGCCAATAAGGGTGGGAGATTAGTAATAGTGGATAAGGGCACCTATATTAGTTCCATGACTAATATCTCAAAAATTAAGAAGAATATTTGATTGTCTCCAGTGTGAACGTTCATAGTGTTATGACAGAATTTACTGGTTTCTCTATGACTTTTTAATGGAAGGCACAATAGATATGTTACTATATAATTTTTTAAAGATCCAAAATCCAACTATAGGTGTCCTATTCAGGATTCCAAAAATACATACAAATCCCTTAAATCCACCATATAGGCCAAAAGTATCAGCTCCTAACTATGTGACTGAAGGGACTGCTTTATTTTTTGGAATTTGTTGTAAACCCCATAGTGCAAAAATTATCTTCATACATTAATGACTCCTGCGACTTTTTTTGGAGAAATTTTGTGAGTTTGACTACTCATTTGATGAAAGTAAAAATTGTCTTTTTACTATAGGTGTTTATTCTTTGTTTATAAGCATCCCTAATCTATAAGAGACTGAATATGGTAGGTCTTTTTTAAGTGAATTTATGGACCTTACTAATGAAAATGTGAATTTTTATTGTACACTGTTGGAAATTTTATTGGAGAGTAATTATTTCATTTTTAACAAACAGATTTATAAGCAAAGAGTTTGGCAATGGGGTCAGCAATGATCCCATCCTTTGCGAACATTGTCATAGGATGGTGGGAACATCTTGTCCTGGCCCCAGTGATGTCTGGCTGAGGAATTGTATACTATAGTTTGTTGACAACTTGTCCCTGGTTATAGAAGGGGACCCTGAAGATTGTATCTCTCTAGTTAGTCAGTTAAACCAAAAGTTGGAATTTTTTAAGTTTGCTATGGGACAGCCTGGCACAAAAGTCAATTTTTAGATGTTTATGATTAGATGAATTCAGTAAAGTCATAATTTTGATAGTTACAATTGCAGAAAAAGAGACATTTTGCAACAACTATTTATATTACAGAAGTCACCATACCCCTTTTATAAAGAAAAACATTCCCAGAGGGCATATATAAGATACTCTAGAATGACAACAAATGAGCAGAAATTTGAAGAGGAACTAGAATTGATTACTTCTGTGTTTGTTGCCAGAGGGTATAACAGAGAGTTGCTTAAAAGAATAACCAAGAAATCAAGTCAAAAAGAGGTACCTATTTTCCACCTATTTTGGATAAAACCTTTATTAGAAATAACATGGAAAGGGATACATAATTCTGGTATTGTCTCTACAGTACTTATCAGTGTTTTTTGTGCTATGTAGACATAGGGCATCTATGCCTGAGGCTTATTATGAAGTATACTCATGGGATAATGTAACATTGCATGAAGGGGGATAAGATTCGGTAATTAAGCCTAATAATTAGTGTAAGTGACAAGAAGAAAATGTCCAATAGCACTAATAAAACAGAGCTGCTTAATGCTATAAGGTTAAGGAAACAACGGACAGTTGGAGGATTAGATTGCTTCCCATTATTATAAATTGGCTGAGTCTGTATTAAGGTTGGATTTACTGGCGACAAGGAGACATGTCCCCAAGCATACAATAAACTCCATTGATGCAGGCAACAATTTCATAGAAACCCTTCCCCTGCTCAGACATCCTCAGTATGGAAACATAATACAACAGGCACTAACCAAAGATAATGCCATTTCCTCCATTTGAAACATTACCTTGTTTTATAGGTTCATAGGTAAGTACTAGGTTATGCACACACTTGCATTACCCACATAGAGGAGAATATTATTGCTATTAAACAATGGTATTATTTAAGAAAAAAGTTACTTACCTTTTTTAGTAATGTCATTATATGTTGTCTTTACAATTTCCTTCTGTGACTTTTGCTGGCTACTGATATACCGGGCATGCATGTGGTATGTATGTCCCCATACTTGCACAGAACATCAGTGAATTGCAGGAGTGGAAATACACAAGAGGCCTGCTTTTAGAAAACTTTACTATCATACATTTTTGTATTCCCCTTCTTGGTACTATTAGTACTATAGGTTCATAAAAACCAAGAGATCCAAAAGGGGAAAACAAGGATATACCGTAAGGAGGCTTTCCAAAAGCTGGTAGTTTGTGGCTTTCTTTTTAGCATATATGGCTATGGTGACTTGATTTGCTTTGTGTGGTATGCAACAGGTACAATAATTACATTACCCAATCACAGTAAATAAAATACACACGAGCACACACAAACACACACATATATATATATATATATATATATATATATATATATATATATATATATATATATGTGTGTGTGTGTGTGTGTGTGTGTGTGTGTGTGTGTATATATATATATATATATATATATATATATATATATATATATATATATATAGATATATAGATATATATATATATATATATATATATATATATATATATATATAGATGTATAGATATATGTGTGTGTGTGAGTGCATATATACTGTATATATGAATATCTGTATCTTTGTATTTGCCATCGGGATACACTGTTCTTGTCTGCGGACTATGTATTTCATATTTTTAAAGTCAAAGTAGGTGCGGTCTATCAAAATGGGCATATATGTCTATGACAATTCAGAGTTAGGGTAGAGAGAGAGAGTAACGGTTGTCCAGGTGCAGGCTGTTAGGGAATGTGACTGGCAGTGCCCAGTAGAGTGTCGGTGCTCAGTCTAATAATCTATAAATTATATTATGGCTTCTTTAATGAATGCATGGTATTTAGTAGTAAATTGTGTTATTAAATTTCGTAAGGAGCTTTGCAAAAGCTCTTGCTATAGTTCAGAGATCATAAGTGGTCTTCAGCTTCAGGAAAACCTTCTGGGGAATAATACTTTGGGTTTATCAGACATGAATCTAGGAACTGCACAGGGTGACAGATGACCAAGCAATACCTCTGTGATAAAATGTAGGTGGAAAGGTAGAAAGGCAGAAACTAATTCAGAGAATTTCTCTTTCTAGCTCTTTCTTTTTTTGCAAAGGTAGTGAAGACACAATGCATGATTTTGTTTTCTGACTGTTGCCTTATTATAGAAATTTCACAGTGTTCTTGTTTCAAATGACATCAGATTCATTACTCAATAAATGTATGTATTTCTATATTTCCTTTGTCTTAATTAGGCAAACAAGTTTTACATAAAACATAAATTCATACAGGTCAACATTATTCATTCCACTTGTTTTCACTGGTGGGTATGACTTGAATTCACTCTGAAAAAGAAAGTAGTGCTTGGAATACATGCACATCAATTTGTTACTGCTTAGAAATAAATTATCATCATCTCCCTTGTCACACCAACTGTAGCTCTTTCTCTTGATTTAGTGACACTCTCCTACCTTCTTCAACATTCATGCCTGCTTATTGCAGTTCTTCTCCTTACCTTTTCTTAGCTGGATGTCATCATCTCCACTTGCATTCTTCCTGCTTCACCCAAATCTGTGTTATCAAATCATCTTCTTCTTTCCTGCACATGTGACCAGAGCACCATAATCTGCCCTTCTTGACATTCTCTGTAATTGTGGCTACACTGATCTCTGTTCTGATGTCCTTATTTCTTCATCTGTCCCACAGTACGTATCCTAGTGTACATGTCAGGCACTTCATCTACATCACCTCAAGCTTACTCATCTGAACTACCTTGACTGCCCAGATTTCTGTGCCATACATATTTCTGTCGATTTAATTCCACCAAGTCTTTTGGGTTTCTAATACCATTATGAGAATGGGCCCCTGCTCGACAGGGGCATAGGAAATTAGCATTCTTGGGTGGCGTAAGCCAGGGAACCTTGTTGGCTAGGCTTACCTAGGCATTACCTACCTATGAACCCAAGTTCATGAAATTACTATAGTTTCAATATTTGATGTTAGCCAAAAATGCTCATTGCAGCACCTGAAATGTGCCCAGAACTGACTTCTTATGCAGTTCATAAGAAGTTGTGATTCTTTCTATAATTCATACAAAATTATACGTATTAGTAGCATATTTAAATAAGACTCAAATTCTTTGTTTATGACACCCATTTCTCCAACTACTATTGAAATTGTCTGGGTATCCTTCTTCCACATTGCCATTATTTCTGACTGCAAATACTGTTATTTTATGATTTTGTGTCTCTTTGTACATAAGACATTGTAATCACTGTGCTACTTTTGTCTTCTTTTCATAGACTAGTTTATCTGGTTTTCTTATGTCTATTTTTTGAACTGTTGGTAATGTGATATCAACTTCATCATTTTCTATAACACTTTGTGACTCATGTTTCCAGTGCTTCTCAACTAGTTCTGTATTGTAATGTTTGCACAATCCTCAGTGCAACAGTCTTGCCACATTATTATGCCATTCAGTATACAGGCCCGTTGTCATTAGTATATCACAACCAGCAACAAGATGTGTGGCTGTTTCCAGTTCTGTTTTTCAGAACCTGCATTTGACTGTTTCTCCCACATGTTTAATGGATTTGGTAAGCAAATGTGTAAGTAGTCTTCTGTCCTGGGCCGCTAATACTAACCTTTCATCTTTTGGTTTAAATTTACCTCTCCTTAACCATTCTGGCATCAGATCCTGACTGACATGAGGTTGATCCAGGAGTTTTCTGTATTTGCAATTATATTTATGCCTTTTCCATGTCTCTTGCCTTTTCGTCTGATCCTTCACCTTGTATTCTTTCTTTTGTTTTTTGGCACATTCAGTAGCTGCCTGACTTTTGTCTACATCTGGTATGGATTCCTTTCCCGCTTTACACTGATATTCTTCTGCTAAACTAAGTGGGGAAGTTATCTTAGATTTGCTCTCTTCATGTTTCAAAACTTATGCTTGGATCTGATGAGGTCAGCAGATATGTATGCACTCTCCTGATTGCAGAACTATACATGTAATCAATTTCAAGGAGGCCCATACATTCTTCAGAACAAGAAATCTATAGTCTTGGTATGCACAGATTTTTATTTATCATTTGATAAGCATGAATCATTTTTCTTGTTCTCCTGTCCAGCTGATCCAATACCTTTTGGGGACAGTAAATCACCACAAAACTGGAAGTTGGAATAGAAGAGCAAATTGGCTTATAGCTTGGACTTTGTTACTTGATGTCAGGGCTGTTTTCAGTATTAATTTTAGTCTTCTAAAATATTCTTTACTGAGTTTTGTCTGCATTTGTTCATGTTTTATTATCAATCCTTTATCAGTTCCCAAATATTTATGCACTCCCTCCTGTTCAAGTTCCTTTATATCATATTCCTGTCCCAGACTGCTATTTTCTTGGTACTGCAGCTTTCCTGCTTTAAAGGTTGCATTTGCACATTTATCAAGACCAAATGGCATCCTTTTGTCATCTGAGAGTTTTTACTACTTCTAATTGTGCTTTCAGCTCATCATATGATGAACTATACAGTTTTAAATCATCAATGAAAAGAAGACGAGAAGTCTTTACACTTTATTGTTATTTGGTAGCCAAACTGTAACCATAACCTAATCTGTTAGACAGCTTAGCGGGTAAAGGGCACGACAAAAAAGCAGTGGTGAGAAAGAGTCAACCTGGAATATCTCCCTTTGAAATTTTATCCTTGGGATAATATTTTTTTCTTTATCATAGTGTAGCTGCAAAGTGGTTTGCCACTGTTTCATGTTCACTGTAATGTAATTGATCAATGTAGACTGTATCTTATACATCTGTAAGCACTCCTTTATCCATGAATGTGGAATGCTGTCAAATGCTTTTTTGTAATCTATCCATGCCTTACTTAGATTCTTCCTCTTTTTATAATTCTCCATTATGACTTTCTTTAATAACAAATGATCCTTTGTTCCTTATGACTTTCTTTTAACTTTTTGTTCTATTGCCACAATTGAGTTTTCTTCTAAAATTTGACTGTAAACTCTGTCAGCATCAATTCCAGTATACAGTTTATACATTGTTGGAAGGCAAGTTATTAGTCTATAATTTTTAGAATAGCTTAGAGGTCCACTTTTAAGAAGGATTATCATTTTTCCTGTTGTTAACCAGGTTGGTGTCTGTTTGAGGTACGCACATAAGTAGTTCTTACTCAAGGCTAAATCTTCCTGCAAAGATGTTAATACTTTTAGCCAGAAGTTAGGTACTGCATCTGGACTTGGGATTTTCCAGGTAGGAGCTTTTCTTAACTTTGTTTCAATTTCTCTGGCCATTACTTCACCCCATTTCTTATCCTGTACATTTGAATTTCTTAATGTTTTTTTTTTTTTTTTACTTCTTCTATCCATTCAGCATCTTTGTAGTGTTCTACAGGATCTTCATAGATATTTCTCAAAATGTGTCTATTTCTTTTTTTTTTTCCAGTTCTGTATAAAACTTTTTTTGGGTTATCAATGAATTGCTTATTTTGTGTTTTTCCTTTATATTTATCTGCATATCTAATACATTTTTCTGCCTCTGCCGATATCTTTAGTTTAGTAGTTGCAATAGTGTATGATAGATCCTGGTCTGCTGTAATACTGTGTGTTGCTTTTATCATGCCTGTCTTTCTAAGAATTTTTGTTGCTCTCTTTTGTCTTCGATATTCTTCTAACAGTGACACTTATCTTAATTGCTTTATAGCTTTCTCTTTTCGCTACTTCCATGATGGCATTTGATTTCTCCTATGAGCATTCTACAGAAAGTTCCAGAGCATCTTCCTGTGACATAATCTCTTCAGCTGTATCCTGCGTCATTCATTTCTCTTTCATATGAAAACTCGCTGGCCTATCATTCCACAACATTGACTGTGTCAGAGTTGACAGTGTTTCCTATTCATTCCCTTCCTGTGCAACTCCAACTGAACTTTTTTTACTGGTTTACTGTTGATGGCTCCTGAGTATCTTCATGTGGCAACTGATCAGATGCATCCTGTTCTACCTATTTCTCCTTAATTTGGGGACTCATTGTTCCATTGTGCTGTGATGTTAGCAGGGTTGGATTTTATACACTAAATCCTTCACTTGGCAGGTAATTCATAACTTCAGTTTTTATTTCTTTAACGTCTCCATTACTAATCCTCTTTTCTACTGTCTCTCTGTTTTCTTATTTTTTTTTTGTATTGTAAAATGTTCCATACCTGGATCCCTTTGTCTTTATTTCTCTTCAAATATCTTTGGCGCTGCTTTTCTTATATTGATTAGTTTCACATTCTCCTTTGCATAAATATTGCACCATATCTTTTTCATTCGAATGTCCATATTTCCTGTTTCTCCTTACTTTGGGAACTGTTTGTTCCATCATGCTGTGACATAATCTGTGCTAGATTTTCTACAGTAAATCCTTCACTTTGCAGATATTCCCTAACTTCAGCTTCTATTTTTTAACTTCTACTTTACTAATCTTCTTTTCTATGTTCCCCCTTTGTGATCTTATTTTTTGTATTGTGAAATTTTCCACATCTGCCTTCCTTTGTCTGTATTTCTCTTCAAATATCTTTTCAGCTGCTTTTTTGTATTGATTAGTTTAGTTTTCTCCTTTGCATAAATATTGCACCATATCAAATCTCTCTTGCCTTCCCACGTCTACGTTTCTTTTTTTTACCTTTAAAAATCTCTGGGTTTTTTTCCTGTTGCATTAATGAACACAAATTTGCATTTAAAGCTTTTGACAGTTTTTTCCTTGGGAAAGTATTTTTCTTTCTCTAATTTCTCTCTTAATCTTTTTGAATATCTTCTATCCAGGAATTTTGGGCTTCTTGCATAATAATAACAATGCATAATTTCTTTCTTTCTAGTCCACTCTATCACCTTTATGGGTCTTTTTTGGCCTGTCAGTTTTTGGGAGCTTTGCGGACTACTATTTCTTATTGCGACAGGGGAGCCATCCTCCCCCTGGTCCTGGCCTAGCCCCATTGTAGGAATGTTTCCATGTCTTGAGGATTCTGCACTGTCATTTTTTCCAGTCGTAGCGGTAGCACCACTGCACCTACCAGGATTAGGCATTTGTTATCCTGGGACTTCTGCACCCAGCTGTCTTTTTTATTTTTAACCTACTTCTGTCCATGATACATGCTGTATAAAATACAGTCTATATATCAGTGTTGTCTTGGTGAGATTTTATAAAAGCAGGGTCCACCACACAAAGGCTCCCAATTCCTGCAATACTACTCTCCTTTGCATGCTGATTTTATCATCTCTCCACAATGCAATATAAGGATATACATGATGTTTTAATTGGCCTGCCATTGCAGCATTTTTGTTTCTGCTAAACAGTTTGCCAGACATATTAGTTATTTATTTCTTCTGGCTGATGTAGAATGTACAGTTTTGTAAGTAAACTTACCATAACAGTAGATGTTCGAATGATCACTGCTGCAGTGGCCTTAGCTATATGGGTTATATCCTACAAAGGATATAACAGCGAGCTTGTTTCCAAAACATCAGTTTACCTTCCACATGCTCAAACCATTAGTCAGCTTGAGATGAACAGACTATAGACTCCAAGCCCTTCAGAGGTTTCATGCCCAAAAAAAACATGGGGGGGTGGAAGGATGGAACAGCTACTGCATCACTGATCATTTTAACATGTACTGTCATGGTATGTTTACTCACACAGCTGTACTATGTTTATCATCTTTATCACTGCTGCAGTAACTTTACCTACTTATTACTATATTCGGGAGGATGAAGGGGAAAAGAATGGTTATACCAAAGCCTGATCTAGACTTACAGAAGGAATCAGGTTTGTAATACCTTATAAATGTATGTATAGTGGATGAAGTTGCTGCTTCTAGAAAACTTCTAGAATCCAACTCTTTCCAAAAAGCCGTAGATGAAGCCAATGCCCTGGTAGAGTGGGTTTTGTCCTGCCTGGAACAGTCTTGTTGTGGTGAGTATAACAAAAGGTAATAGCCTGTGGCAACCATTTGAAAATGGTCTGTTTAGACACTGGAGGTAATTCAATAAAGCCTACATGGAGCTATTTTCTGTGTAGGCATAGTGTTAAAGCTTGGACACAGAATCAGGATGCCAAGCAATTCAGGAAACAAGGCTGGGGGCATGCACAAGCCTCCCAACACTGTTCTGACATGGAGGTGACTGCATAATGCAAATCACCTCATTTGTTGGTGAAAACCATGCAAATGAGGTGAATTTGCGATCCAGGAAGCAGAGAGGCATCTGTGTAGGAGCCGTGTCTGCAGGAGACATGTATGCAGTTAGTAACCATGTACTGTAATGTAAAAATAAAAAAGGGCTGTGACAACTCAAGTAAAAGCATGTATTAGGTGCAGTAGCAAGCCAATGGTCAAAACAGTGTCCATTGTCAATTAAAACTGATGCAATTAATGAGAAATCAAAGTTTTTTTTAACACATATGACAGGTTTAAGCAGTGCACAGTGATGTGCAAACATAATAGATCATAAAATAAAAATTAAAATAGTAAAATATGAGATATAAATCTATATTGAAGTTCCCCATTATACTGTCTAGTAGGTAGTCATGCAATAGCAGGTTATAGTGGCTGCTAAGGACATAGGCTCTGGATTAGTGCTGTAACTAGGGTATATGCAATTAAGTGCATGTAAATGAGCTAAGTTTACTAAATAGCAAAATGAGCCACTATGTCTGCAGGTACCTAACCTTGTAGGGGCCACAACATGGTAGTGTATGCAGAAGAGGCAGCTGACATGAAAAGGGGGTTTGTCAGGGTTTGTGTAAGCACATTAAGGCTCAGTGGCTCCTGTTTGCACTCAGCTAAGCAAAGCTAAGCAGGGGGGATTGTCTCAGGCTGTGTTTAGTTGGTTAAAGAAATGCTGCGCATGTTCATGCACAGGGGAGGGCCCTTTCTGCTCGTCAATGTTTACACTAGCTCAGCGGGTTTTCTCGCAGTGCCATGGGGCTTAAAACTGGAGGATATTGAAAAAAAATAAAATAAAAGGAAATAGATGACAAAAGGCAATCATCTATAATAAGCCCTCTGCCACTCAGAGTGGGCCATTCAAACCCCTCAATAATGTAGCTGGCAAGTGAAATATATTATAACCAACCAATCACACAGGCTGCATCTGCAGCACACCATTATAAAGTATGTAGACACCCTTCAATCTGATTTTTCCACATACTCTGCAAAATTGGAGTACACAGTTGGGAATTTTAACTGACAAAATGATAGGGGTCACTGCTGCTTTGCTATATCTCTACATGCTATGGGCTGAGGGCAGTGATGAGGATGATGCTGACAACTGGACCAGACTGAGATGGAGAAGAGTGTTCAGGTACAGGATAATCTTTCAGGGGCTACATGAGATGGAGATAGTAGAGCGCTACAGGGTGGACAGGGACATACTTCAGCAACTCACTGAGCTCTGCTGCCCTCACCTCAGACCCAGAGCCAACAGAGGGGAGTCCATCCCAGTGGAAACACAGGTATGTGTAGCCTTAAGAATACTAGCTACAGGTACTTTCCAAAGACCTACTGGGGACATCATGGGGATCTCACAGTCATCCGCATCCAGGGTACTCCATCAGTTCCTGGGTGTCATGCTAACACATGCCAGTAAGCACGTTTATTTCCCCAACACCCTTGAGGAGAGGACCACCAATATGCATCTCTTCCACCATGTAGCACACTACCCAGAGGTACTGGGTGCCACAGACTGCACTCATGTTTAAATCAAAGCACCACCCAGTGAGGAGGATAGAGTCTACATCAACCGAAAGGGCTATCACTCCATTAACTGCCAGGTTGTGTGCAATACCCAGGGCATTATCATCAATGTGTGTGCAGGCAGCCATCATGACTCCCACATATGGCATGCCTCACAGCTGTATCAGGCATTTACCAGGGGGGATATCCCATATGGCCATCTAGTGGAGGATGCTGGTTACGTATTAGAACCGTGAATGATGACACCAATCAGAAATGCACACACACCCACTGAAGACTGCCATAATGAGGCACACACACAAACTAGGACCATCATAGAGCATGTGTTTGGGATGCTCAATTCACGGTTCCACTGCCTTGACATATGTGGTGGAGCCCTGCAGTACTCTCCAGCCATATGTGTGCAGATGTTCATAGTATCTGCCATGCTACACAATATGATCCTGCAGAAACAACTGTGGCAAGAACATCACAGGGAAGGAGGACACAGTCCCCCACCATTTCCAAGGTCCCCACAGGCACAGGGGGACTCAGAGGAGGAACCCCATCAGCCTGTCCCTGTAGGAAGACGTAGGCATGCCCAGTATGCCCTGATCTTGGCAAACAGGTAATGCATAGCACATACACTGACATCCTAGGGGCCCAGGGACTGACATCTCGCTCTGACACAGTAAAAGGGATGCCAGCTACATCACATTACCTATGCCTTACCATGTATAGGCCATGCACTGCCTGCATCCAACAGAGTCAGCCCTGAAGCATTGTCCTGTCAACTGCTGCTGGTACAAGGTAAGTCACTCTTATTAACAATAAATGAATGTGGTAGTAGACTGTGGTAGCATATGTATGGTACTACTGTATGTATCCAAGGGAATGGGGTGGATTACCGGGACAGCAGCAGACAACTGAAAGCTATGTGGGACAACAGGAAATGTTTGTCAAATACTGGCTGCCCCAGAATATGCATTAGTCCCCAAGGTGCCAAAACTCACTGCAGTATATGTGGGGGACTAAGAAACTGCGGGGTCATAGGTCACATGTATGGATGTCAATGTTGAAGTCCCATACACACCTCTCAGCCTCTCACAGCAAGTCATCTGTACAAAGCCATAAAGACATGTGTGGCAAAGGCACACAAATAGGGGCAGTTATGAAATATTGCTCTGACAAACTTAGACAGTGATATTAGAACAGGTCTCGCTGTTGCATTAAGTCTCTGAAGGGTAAGAAGTCTGAAACTCAGTTGTCTGTCATTGCTTTCTAACTCCAATCAGTAATGCTATGCTAGTATTTTCCAAGACAACCACAATACTGTGCTAAATGGACCTGAAATATGAAGCAAACATCTGGACAGTCTACGGTAATTTGTACAGTTGAGAGGTATGCCCCCAACACGCCCTTGTTCCCATAGAAATGCAGTAACATTTATGGTTGTAGGGTAATAGCAGCAGACCACACATTCCCATGGCTGTCCCAGTCAACTTGCTAACTTGTTCCATGTCCACAATATGCAGGGGTCAGTGTGCTATGTCTGTGCATGGTTAATACTGTCAGGAAGTAGACAGCACTTACTGTTGGCTGCTGTGGCTTAGTGGTCTAAATACAGTTCTGTGGTTTGAGACTGGCTGTGCCAAATATTTTGCATCTCAGTTACACCTATGGTGAGAGTTGTACACGCTGTCCAGAAGTCAATACTTGTTACTGCAGGAAAGCTGGACAATGGAGGGACAGGGGGCTACACATATGGACAGTACACATCTTGGAGTAACCTACACAGCTCCTAGTAGAACAGCAGGTTGTGACAAGTCAGTGTAGTGTCAGGTTATAAATGGCTACCATGTTACTGTGTGGGCACCATCCATAGCCCTGAAATGACAGGGTGTCACAGAATGTACACACATATGCCTCACATATCTGTTCTGCTCCTCATAACGTTGCATTTGCTTGCCAAACTATGTGCAAAACAATAAAGATTGATGTGAAACATCAATGACAGACAGTTGAGAAGCAGATGTCATACCCATAACAAAATGCAAGATAATTCAAGAATGTTCTACCAACTGTCTACACTTAGAAGAACAATAATAACACCATGTCCCCATGTCTGGGCCTGTGTCTGACTGTTATATATGGGCCTGTCCAGATGTCAGTCTGTAAGAGTTTGACAGCTATGGCCAACATGTAGCCTTATAATAACACTGCAAAACAAACCATCTGAGGAACACGGCAGATGTAGGGGTGCAATGATGGACAAGCTGATAAACAGGTGAGGAGGGTATAGTCTACATCAAACACAAGAGCTATCACTCCATCAACTACCAAGTCCTGTGCAATTCCCAGGGCATTATCATCAGTGTGTGTCCTGGCAGCCCTGGTAGTTATCACGACTGCCCAGGGCATTATCATCAGTGTGTGTCCTGGCAGCCCTGGTAGTTATCACGACTTTGACATATGGCACACCTCACAGCTATACCAGGCATTTGCCATGGGGGACATCTCGTATGGCCATCCAGTGGGGGATGCTGGTTATGCACTGGTACCGTGGATGATGACACCCATCAGAAATAAACACACACCCACTAAAGAATGTCATAATGAGGCACACACACAACCTAGAAACATCATACAGCATGTTTTGGGCTGCTCCAGTCACTGTTCCACTGCCTTAACATATCTGGTGGAGGCCTGCAGTACTCTCCATCCACATGTGCACACATGTTGATAGTATCTACCATGATACACAATATGATCATGCAGGAACAACTGCGGCAGGAACATCACAGGGAAGGGAGACACAGCCCCCCACCATTAAAAAGGTCCCCATAGGCACTGTGGGACTCAGAGGAGGAACCCCCTCAGCCTGTCCCTGTAGGCAGATGTAGCCATGCCCAGTATGCCATGGCCTGGCAAAGAGACAATGCATAGCACATACACTGGCATCCTAGGGTCCCAGGGTCTGACACCTCATTCCGACTAACATACACACAGTAAAATGGATGCCAGCCACATCACATTACCTATTTTGAGGCCTTTTCTACCCAGTAAACTTCCAATTGCCCTACTTTACAAGGCTTGCTGATATCATTCACCCTAGAAGTACCTTTGGACATGCTTCAGCCCTATAAGCTCCATGACGCATGCAATAAATACACACCAGTATAATATATATATATATATATATATATATATATATATATATATATATATATATAACTAGATTGGTAGGGGTTCTAATCAAAGCACTAGCAACTCTGTGTGTGTGTGTGTGTGTGTGTGTGTGTGTGTGTGTGTGTGTGTGTGTGTGTGTGTGTGTGTGTGTGTGTGTGTGTGTGCGTGCTTGTAGGTTAAAGTATTTTGAGGCCTTTTCTACCCAGTAAACTTCCCATTGCCCTACTTTACAAGGCTTGCTGATGTCATTCACCTTAGAAGTATACTTGGACACTCTTTAGCCGTATAAGCTCTGTGGCGAGGTAGAAAAGGCCTCAATACACTTTAACCTTCAAGCACACACACATTTGCCCATGCTGAGATTAGAACCCCTACACACACTATAGTATATATAACTAGATAGGTAGAGGTTCTAATCTCAGCACTGGCAACTGTGTGTGTTTATAGGTTAAAATATTTTGGGGCCTTTTCCACCCAGTAAACCTCCCATTACGTTACTTTACAAGGCCTGCTGATGTCATTCACCTTAGAAGTACCTTTGGACACTCTTCAGCCATACAAGCTCCACAGTGCAAGTGAAAATTATGTAGCACTATAGTACCAAAAACTAGATAGGTGGAGGTTCTAATCCTAGTACTGGCAATTGTGTGTGTGTGTGTGTGGGGGGGGTTAAATATATCCCCTGTGTGTGTGTTGGTTATACCATTTTGAGACCTGTTCCACCCTGGTGACCCCCCCCCATTGCATTACTTTACAGGGCCTGTTCATGTCATCCACCTTAGATCTAATATTGGACACTGGCTAGACATATAAGCTCAATGGCACATGCGATAAGTAGGCAGCACTATAGTACATACAACTAGGTACATAGGAGTTTCAATCTCAATACAGCCAACTGTACTACTAAATATGTGTGTGTGTGTGTGTGTGTGTGTGTGTGTGTGTGTGTGTGTGTGTGTGTGTGTGTGTGTGTGTGTGTGTGTGTGTGAAGCATATCCCCTGTGTGTGCGCTGGTTATACCATTTTAAGGTCTGTTGACACCCTCCCCATGGCATTACTTTAAAGAGCCTGTTGTTGTTATCCACCTTAGATGCACCATGTCAAACTCTACAGGCCATACCAGTCATCTGTACAGATGTGTGCAGAATGTCCAGATGTTAGCAACATATATGTGGCCTGTGTCTCATAACAATGGGAGATTATGATAAATCATTGGCAAATATGTGCCAGTTGCCATACTGACAGACATGTCAGCCTCAGACATCATACCCATCTGAAACATCATACTGATTCAAGATCTGTTACCCTATCACTTGTCCTGGTTTGTAAGAGCAATATGTGAGAACAGTCCCTATTTTGTGTGAAGTATTCCACCATTCATGAAGGCATTCTCAAGATTAATTGGTGTAAGAGATTGTGAGATATGTCCCTGGCATATAATCCCTGTGGCACTTGTAATATCTATATAGCACTATGGTACATAGAAGTAGATATGTAGGTGTTCTAATATTACTATTGCCAGCTGTGTGTGTGTGTGTGTTTCTGCATGCATATCTCCTGTGGCTGTCTTGCCTGTGTGTATGTGAAAGTTATACCATTTAGTGTGGCTGTTCCACCCTTTTAACTCCCCCATTGTCAACCTAGTCAGGGCTCCTACAGATGTCATCCACCATAGAAGCACAGTCACGCATTTTCTAATACAAAGGCACTGTGTCAAGTGCAATAGCCATATCAGTCTATATTGTACATAAGAAGATAGGTAGGTGTTCCAATCCGAGAAGTGTCAACTCTGTGTGCATGTGTGTTTCAATGCATATCTCTAGTAGCTGTGTGTGTGTGTGTGTGTGTGTGTGTGTATGTGTGTGTGTGTGTGTGTGTGTGTGTGTGTGTGTGTGTGTGTGTGTGTGTGTGTGTGTGTGTGTGTGTGTGTGTGTGTGTGTGTGTGTGTGTTTATATACATCCCCTTGCAGCAGTCTAACTGTGTTATGGCCACCAGCATACCTCTCAAACCCTCAGAGTCAGACATCTGGTTAAAGCCATATGGAGCAGTAGGGCAAAGGCCAAACATTGAGCACAAGCTTCACATATTGCTGTAATGTGCATGGAAAGTAGATACCAGAACAGGTTGTGCATTTGAATGCACTTTCCAAAGAGTATGTGTTGTGACATGACAATATCTATCATTAATCTGTAATATTAGCCTGTCATGCTTTTCCAACAATTTGCCAGAAAACCACACTGTTATAACAAACAGAAATAAAATATGTGGCAAACATCAGGACATTCTGCAGACATATGCAGAGGTCAGAGGTATAGCCACCATCAGTACCACCCTGCAGGTTGCAGTCCATGTTTGGCAATGTGTGACTTGTGATGACAACTGAAACAATACAGTGGTCCCGAGAGTGTAGGACAACAAACATTTCATAAAGTTGTCTACTAATTGCATAGAGTAGTTATTGCACATCAGAAGCACCATAATGTTATGACAAATAGCATAACTTAAGGTAATGTCACACAAAGAGGGTGTCATAGTAGCACACCAAAGGAAGTCATGTGTGTTGCATTTGCTGTGGGTATGGTATGTCCTGCCAACTGCCACGTTACTACAAGACATGTCCCACAGTCCACATTTGATAAGGTGGCAACCACAATCTGTGTCACCTATGTGTGTGCAATATGTAGACATGTGAAGGCCCTGTGACTACCTGCTGCCCCCAATGACCCACATGTATATATGCATGAATGTTAACTGGCACCACCCACATATGTAGGTACTGCCTAAGGCTGTGTCAACTGTAAATATTGTACAGTCTGTCACTGAGCACAAACTGCTGTTAACACACTGCAATGGGCCATACACTGAGTATGGAATGGTGCCAAGGTCCCTGTCTCATGCTGAATGCAGACAACAGTGTCAGCATACCATACAACAAGGACATGGCCCCAGTATTCCCCACATCAGCACCAACCCCATAAACACACAGTCTGCGATAACAGACCTGGGTAGTCAGAATGCCAACAATCTTGCATTCAGGCAGCAAGTAGTGGCAGTGGTCAGAAAGTGCTTGCATGTGGTTCACCACATAGGTAAAGGGACCGCATCCAGACAAATAGTGGACAGTACCTCTGAACAGTGGTGGCTTGTGGCATTGGACTGCCGGACTGCAGCCCCCTCAGCAAAAAAAAAAAGAAAAAGTACCTTTTGTTTTTTTGTGTACTAGTAGTGACAGTATTTATGTATTTTTTTTTTTTTACTTTGTGTCTCCGAGTTGGCGACTCAGCAAGTATGCACATGCATATTTTAACTGCCTCGGGTTGCGGCGGTTTTAATAAAAGACTTTTTTTTTGTTTTTGTTGCAGCCCGGTGAAGTAATTAAGGCATCAGGGTGATGCCCAGCAGTCTATGCGGTTCCAAACCATATAGAATTGGAAGGGGTTCGGACTGCGACGTCCGCAGGCACGTACATGGCGTGCTTGGGCTAAATGCTGCTGATTGGTTGTCACTCTCTTCCTGGGCTTTATGTGCTGGGAAAAGAGCGAGAATCAATCAAACAGTTGTGGACTGAATGATTCATTGTTACTGATCGTGACTGTCTGAGTCAAACACAAGGGAAGAGGTCAAACTCAAAAACTACCTGGAGCAGGAGTTCTTTGAGGACGTCACTGAGCCTATCGACTATAAGGATCCCTGCAAGGCTGGTAAGGAATGTCATGAACTACTTCGGGAAGACATTGTGCTGTGAGAAGATGAGGGCTAAAATATATGTAGTTTAGGGGAATGCATAGTGGTCTGCTGTCCTGGAGAAGTATTGGAAGCCCTTTCTAGCTACTTTTTCATTGTCAGTATTCGCTGTTTACTGATTTAATTACTTAATGCTTTCCTCCTGGTGGTAGAAGTACAGATAGCTTAGCCGTGCTTCCTCAGTCTGGTATTTCAGTGTTTTAAGGGGCAGTCTTTTCTCATGTTGTAGATGTTATACGTTAGATATTTTGAAACTACCCCTCCCCCCGTATCTCTGCTATGGTATTTGAACCTGTGCCAGCTAGGCGTGAATAGCTTAACTTAAAAGTTGACTGAGCCAAAGTCGAATGACAGCTGTCTTCATATCATTCTGTAATGCTGGGTCAGTTTGTAGAAGCTGGTTGCTGGTGTTTGATATATAAGGTTTGCGTGTATCTGTCTGTATATCTTATTTAACCTAACAGAGAGACTATCAAAGGTCCCACCATTTGCAGAGCTGTACGTTGTACAGTTATGGATGTGAAGTATAAAATCAGTTTACAGTGCAGATGTTTCATGCCTGGAGTAGTTGAGCTCATAAGAAAGATTCTGCATGAAACCAGGCACTACTGCTAGCCCATGGCACAGTATATGGTTCATTGCTGGTCACTCATTTAATTCCATAAATGTCTTTTGATGTAACATACTGAGATAGTACTAAATGGCTGTTGGCTGGTTAGAAGGTACCACAGTGATAAAGAATGCCTGTGCATGCACTCAGGAGACATGACACAAGATTTGCACATATTCACTTTGCTTTAGGATGGTAATAAATATCATGGCCATATAAACACCACTGACGTTTAAGGAAGATGTTTACAGGCATGATTTATTTAGGTCAGTTAAATTAAGCCACTAGTTAATGCTGAATGACTAACCAATAACTGGTGTGCACAAAGGACTGGAGATAAAAAGTGTATTACTCAAACCAATAAACAAGCAAATCAGTTCAGTAATGTATGCAGTTCACTAAATACAAACCCAGCCAGTACCAATGATTGAGAGGGATCCTTCCAAATAAATGCACTGGTTCCAGATCTTGGGTAAATCTGCCCATAATCCCCATATAGTGTCCAAGGGTTCACCCCTATGTAAAAACCCTCTGTTGCTGGAGGCAGCTGACCTGCCCAGTCGAAAATGATACATATCATCTTCACCTCTTATGTCAGTTCCAGCCTAACAGGACTTAATTTACCTATGCTACCACTGTTTGTGCTTTCACATGAAGGGTGGGCTCTTTGCTGTCTATGCAAGACAAGTTTAAAGTACCACATTTTATTTTGTAAATATTTTTATTATTTACTAGCCATTCATACTCCTGTGCACTTGTACACATCACATCCTACTTTTTGTGCAGCCTTTCCTGACTTGTTTCTCCTCTCTTCCAGGTGAGCATAGTTTAAAACTACAGAAAAATGATCCGTGTGAAACCACATCCAACCCCTTTATTATATAAGCAAGCTTTCATACACCTCTGCATGCTTTCTGAGTTATTAGGTGGGGTTTCAGGTGTGCTATTTTTTCTTTGATTGTAGTTTTTTATATGGAAGCTTGAATTAGTACATCTAGAACAGAGGTGGCCATGGATCCTTCTAATTAGCTCGGACTGCACTCAAAAGCAAAGGCAGGGAGCAGCTTTCTAAGAGTATAATAATCTGTGGAGATTTTTGGATATTGCGTAGTTTAAACTACCTAATTTTGCATTGTAAATCCTTCTATTACTTACCCGACTATATTTTTATACCCCTGTCCACTTGAATATTTGACTTCCAAATATTTGTGCAACACCTCCCCTCTATTCCACATCAGCATAATATTCCCACAAAACAAAGTCCACTAGGCGTTGGCTACTTTGGCTCATCTTGACTGCCTTAGGATTCACATGTTCATAGTTACCCAAAAGAAAACCCCATACACTTGTGCTGGAGGACAATGACCACAAGCGTGCCTTTATTATGGCTAGCTAAACAATATCACCAATAGCAAGTGCAAGTTGAGTGAATGACCACTTGTTTCAAAAGTGGTCAAGGCAACAAACCAGCTTTGAAGCACTCCCCTGAATACCAGCCCAGCTAATACCAGTGTCTAGTCATTGATCAAAGCTCCCTGGTTAACCCCCTCATAACCCCATAAAGTATGCAAGAGCTGATTCCTTCATCAGGGGCCTCCTTCATCAGAAGTGGTCAAAGCCTGCTGTTTTGAAAGGGTCCAGACTGTATGAGCTCACACTACCATTTAGTCTCCATAAATTTTTCCTCCCAAGTCTGCCCTTCTGTCAAAGGAGGGCAGTTACCTATGAATCTCTTAAGTTATGCACAGACATTTGCTGACTTAAATACAGTAGTGGGACCCTATCCATCCTGGGTGTCCTGTCAGTGCTATTTGGGTATTTTACTACTCCGCTCCAACTGTTCAGGAGAGTCTCAATCCTGTCCACTTTTTGTACTCTTAGATAGCTGCTCCCTGCCTTTGCCTTTGAGTACAGTCTGTCCTTGTTAGAAGGATCCCTGGCCACCTCTGTTCTATATGTACTAAAATATCATCAGTTTCTGCCTACACACACACACACACACACACACACACACACACACACACACACACACACACACACACACACACACACACACACACAAAACAAGAGTATGTATGATTTCTCCCTGCATGAAAGTGTGCAGTTTCTGACTTTGGTAGTTTCTCAGCATGATCCTTCATGATTTTTAGTAGATCACTGCATGTTAACCTGTCATGTAGAACTATCATATGCATACCCTTTCCTGCTTTAGATGCAGGTTACTCCTGCTTAAGACCCAGGTTATGCCAGCCAGCCCTCACAGTTCTCATTACACGGTAACTGTAGCAAAGCATTCAGACCACCAGAGGCCCTAACTTAACTTGTGTAAGAATAAAATGCTAGGTAGAAGTAAGGAGGTCTGACGTATGTTCTATATGTCTGTAATTTCCACCAGCCTGACTGCATTCTGTCTCCATCGAATGTCCTTTTTTGTACCATTTTTTGTGCACATATTATGCTGTCTGTATCCCAGTTGCATAAAACTTAAACTTGTATGCAGATGCCAGGTTAAATTTGAAGGGTTGCTGTGAACAGTTGTAGCCAAGACGGTCACTGTTAATCAAGCAGAGAATCTGAGCATGCTGTCCATAGGATCTTAGCATTACACTGGTCTTGTAACCTGTGCCTGCAGTCTTGTATATGTACGGAAAAAAGCATAGGCAATCTTAAGTTCATGTTTTCCTCTTCCTTATTTCAGCATTTGAAATGTATCTTGTAAAATACATCGATTGGGACTTCAGAAATTCCATTATAGAAGCTATAGTTTTCACTTTGCTAAATAGTAAGACTATATAAGAGGGTTTGTAAAGGTCTTACTTGTCCCTGATTATAAAGGCACTGTAGTCCTTCCCACATACTTACTGAGTATTTTTACTTTGCTCTCCAGTAATAGTTATGCAGATCTGCAGTATTTTGTCCTTTTTACCCTCTGCACTCTTGTTTTAATTTTCCTCTCTGTTGGTTTTAATATGACCCTCACACTGTGATACATATTTTATATATAGTTTAGGTCATACTGAAAACGCGGCATGGAACAAGTTACCAAAGGATAAAAGGATTTACCTTTTTATATATTTTTTGTTTTGGGTGGCCTAAACTATATTAATTTTTGTCAGCTGTGTGCTGATTGCTGAAGAAGAAAAGTGAAGAAAGAAAGACAAGTAGAACAATAAGAAGAAGGAAGAAGAAGAAGAACAGAGCAGAGTACAGTACAGAGAGTTTTCTTCTTGGTGGTATGTTTATACATTTTATTTTTATTGTCCCAGATTTCTCAGTTTGCTGGATAGCCTTATCTGGATTATCAAAGTCATCATTTTGCCATTCTAGTACCCAACACAATCTCTGCATTTATTTTTAATGTCATGCAGAATGCTACAGTAACTAACTGCTGTATTATATATGTGTCACTTCTGAAATTTCCCATAAGCTTATAATGGGAAATCCACTTTAAGAAATTATCCATAACATTTGAATTGTGAATATTTTCCATGGTTTCACTCACAGCAGTACATTATCTGCAGCAAACATTGCACAGTTAATGTTAGACTTAACCAGGTGTACTGAATCTGATAGACAGATGGACAAGAATGTTCCCATTAGTATTAAAGTCAGTAAATGCATTTTTGGTAAGCCATTTAGATACCCCGGTACTTTTGCAATGGTACATATCAATGTTAGATAGCAAGATTTAGCCCTGTGTTTTAGTAACCTGCATACCAACTACTGAATGCTGATTGTAAAAATGCTGACAGAATGCTGAACACAAAATTGAAGTGACCGGTAAACTCTAAGCATAAGTTTACAACTGAGCACACATAAATACTGACAGATGTCATTCTTTAAGTTTTAATCTTAGAGTCAGTATTAAGGTCATTTTTATATTAATACATTTGGTACCATTTGCCAGGACTATCCTAAAGCTGGCATAGCTAGAGACCCCAAACACAATTCCATTAGGAGTAATATGTGTATGTTTTGTGACATCCGCACTACTTTCCGTGCCTTATGCTCTGCTGAAAATAGTGTCCACTAACTTATTCTAACTCAAGGATAAATAGTCAGCTTCCATCTCTGCCTCCTGCCTACAAATCATTTATCAATATGATACTCATAAATGCTGAGCTCTTACCAAAAACTGTGAGAGTCCTGGAAAGGAAAATGAAATACAGAAGTTGTATTCGGCTACATGTTTTCAGCTGGATGCACCTACCTTAACAGTATACTTCTGCTGTGCTAAGAAGGTACCAGAATGTTATGTCTGCCGGACGAAGTTATGTGGAGTTAAGTTAACCTAGGCTGTCCTTAATCTGTTCTCTTGTTTAGTTAGAATTGTCATCTTTATAGTAAATAATTTTACCTGCAGATTGAAATAAGTAGGTACACTTATATGTCGTAAATACAATGAAATGCAGTTCAGTTTTGTGATTTACCATGCGAATAGTACGATTAAGAAAAAAATAATTGGTATCACTGTATTCTCTATGAAAAGTAACACTTTCCCTTACTCTGCCTTTCATGGTAAGAAAACGAAAATGTGCCCCTTTTAAAATGACTTGAATTGACATTTCCTTTTAATCTACTGTGTGATTAACATCCATTATATCATTTATGTTTTTGAATTAAGTTAATTATTGAGTGGACTATTCTTCCTCAGTTCAACAAAAATAGAAATTTAAGCTATATTGTTTTTACTCTTGAAATCTAAAAACTGCAATCTCAAAACAAAAAACTGAGACCAGCTGAGTGATGTAAAAGATAACACAGAACTGTTTTTCTGCCTGTGGAAAAACAGCCCCTCTTTTTTGTTTGTCAGCATTTTACAGCACTTTGGTAAAGGTTACTTAATTGATGGAATTCTGTTTACTGTGCTTTCAAACTAATTTTTGTCTCTGCGTAGAGGGGAGATTGTGGAAGATACATAGATATTTATAAACAAATTTCTGACTTAAACCACATGTTCTATAACAGTAAAACCAAGGAATGTGTTTTTTTTTTTTTTTTTTTTTTTTAATTAACAATTCAGCATTTTAGTACACATGTGAAAACCTAAAATGTAATATTACAAGATTAGTAAAATCAATAGTAAACTGGTAGGTATGTTTTTGTTAAATAAAGCCATTCTCTCATTTGATGGTAGCCCTTTTAGCTAGATATGATTGATTGCTTTAGTGGTTGAACACCAAAGCTGTACAGACCTTTCTAAAAAATCAAGAGGGTTGGGAGGGTGGCCTAATGGTTAAGGTGTAAGGTGCAGGGTTTGAGTCTCGCAAGGGATAATTGGCTAGGCTTAAAGTGGCTCACAAGGGCAGTTAGCCTAGTACTAACCTATGAATCTATGAATCCTATATCAGTTTTCTTGTGAAGATTGCTGCTACAGATTCCTGCAATAAGAACAGAAATCCTGATTTGTATTTACTGGTAACATTATTTTGGATAATCCTAGCAGCTTATGGACTTAGTGTATAGTTTCCTGGATATTCAGAAGAATTAATGTCAGTTGCATTAGTGTAGTGCCATTTTGTTGTAGTTCAGTAATGCTGCAGTGCTTTGTTTTTCTTAATAGGGATGGTCCTTAGTTGTTTATTTATTTTTTGCTTCCCCACAGTTGAGCCTCAGCTATAAGTTATAACTAGCTTCCCTCCTTAATCAATGGATCTACCAGACCTGTCTTAGCCTTCACCGTGCTCAACCCTACTCATGTGGGGCTTGTGAAGACATCAGGGATACTGTTGCTGCAGCTTCCTGCTGTTTCTATTGCATGTGTGCCCCAACTTCACCACCCTACAGCAACTTGCTATGGTTGCCCTTGGGAAGGGAATGCACAATTCCATGAGTGAGCAACTTCCTGACCAGGCAATATACCGCTTATGGCACTGAACTCCTCACTTTCTTAATATTGCTATTGCAGTGTTCCTAGGCTGTCTCACTGTCATCCATCAGGATAAAGAAGGTGGTATTGGCCACTCACTCCTAACCCCTCCACTTGTCTCTTTAGTGCCCATGCTAGTAGTCAGACGCAGGTCATCTGGGGGATCGTCAGAGCATTTCTCCACTGTTGTGTGCCTCTCAGCTGCCACAATGCAATGTTCCTTTGCTAGTCTGTTTCAATTTAAACCTCATCACTAGTCTGCATTATTTGTAATGTTTTCTGTATCAATTGTAAATGTTTTGCTCAAAACTACAACGTTTGTATAAATATCATCTTTAAACTATTGTAACCAAGATTGTTATTGGAGCTTTTCTCCCCAGGACTCCATTGAAAATGGGTTCAAATGGGCCAATGGACTATCCTGGTAAACCAACTGCAAATAAATAAATAAATAATAAATTGTGTGACCACTAAAGTCACACAATTATATTACTGACTATTGATATATATTATATATGTTTGGAGGTGGGGGTTGTTCCCTCACATGGGGGTGTAAGGCCTCCTACCTGCAAAAAGAAAAAAAATCCTCAAGTTTTCACTTAAGGTAGTTTCAGCGACCATTTTTCCAGTTTTTTTATGTCAATAAAATTACCTTAGGTGAGTTGATATAACTCCTTTCAAAGTAGGGGTACGCAAGAACTGTGTAGACTACACATAAGATTAATTGTAATGTGTCATCATCGACAAAAATTGTGCTGAGAAATATTTAACATGAAAAGTCCATGCTTTAATTTCCTTTTTTTTTTTTTTTTTACATTTGTTGTGTTGCAGTATTTGATAGCTTACTCACAAAGTATTGTGACTGTGAGTGGATCTGAAACCTTATATATTTAATACTACCCTGTCATAAAATTAATTTAAGACTGCCTTAAACCCTGGTTTGTTGGTACTGCACATGGGACAAATAAAATAAAGGTAATACAGGAAAGCCTTTTTAAGTGTTTCTTGTAAGACAAAAGATAGATAATAGCCTGGAGCCTATGAAAATATACGATAAAAAGCACATGAACTGTTTTTTTCTTCCATCTCAGATAACAAAGGAGGTTCATCCACAGAACTATCCAACTATAGACCTATAGCCATACTATCACCACTTGCCAAAATTATGGAAAAGTGCATGCACAACCAACTAATGCTCTATCTAACCCAAAATAAACTACTCACAGACTCTCAACATGGATTCAGACCCCATCATAGTACAACCACTGCCCTCCTCTCTTTTACTGAAAACATTAATCTTAACCGGAATAATAAAAAAATATCCTCCGCTCTCTTCCTGGACCTATCGAAAGCCTTCGATATGGTAAACCATCAGTTACTTCTATATACTTTAAAACCCTGTATCTAGATACTCCAGCCCTTGACTGGTTTCAAGCTTACCTCACTGGGAGACAACAAGCAGTAATGTGGCAAAACAAGCTCTCCTGCCTACTACCAAATACCATAGGAGTTCCTCAAGGTTCCATATTAGGACCTCTCCTCTTTTCAGTCTTCATAAACGACATCCAAACAGTCATCCCTGAAGCCACCTGCATTCAATATGCAGATGACTCGACTATAATATGTTCCAATGCCTCTCTTGCAAATCTACTAACTACCACCCAACATAGCTTCACCAAAGTCGAAAACTGGCTTGCCAACCATCTCCTGATCTTAAATCCAAACAAAACCAAGTTACTTCTCTTCTACCCAACCAATAGATCTCCGACTGAAAACTTCACTATAAAATCCAATAATGGGACCATCATCTCCCCAGACACCTATACAAAGCTATTAGGAGTAAACAATGACAATAAACTCAGATTTGATATACATATCAACCAAGCCATTAAGTCAGTCAACAAGAAACTTGGGACCCTATATAGAATTAAAGCCTTCCTTACCCCAAATGCCAGGGCAGCCACAGCCCGTTCACACCTTCTCTCTACCCTACTATATGCCTCTCCTGTCCTCACTCACCTTAACAAATCTGATCTGGCCAAGCTCTCATCCTGCTATAATCACATTGCCAGGTTCGTTACAGGCCTACTCTACAGAACACACCACTGTACTAACCTGAAAAAGCTTGGATGGATAGAATTCCCACACCTTCTTCACCAGTCCCAACTCATAGAGGCCTTCAAAATCCTTAAACAACCTGAGAATACCCCAGCACTAAAAAACTTAATGACTCCCTACTCCAATCTAAGCTGCCTTCGCTCAGCAAACAGACTCCTTGTCCAAACAACTAAATCTCTCAACCTAGGTGGTGACGCGCTATTTGCCAACACCACTGGTAAAATATGGAACTCTCTCCCAAATAACATCACGCTTGCAACTTCTCTAAGTCAATTCAAAAATAGTCTAAAACTCCACTTCAAGTCACACTGGCTATGTCCTTGCAAAAACCCAGACTAGCTCTGTGCCATTAACTAAAACATAAATAACTAGCTAAGATGATAAGTACTTTGTATACTGTGATAAAGAAATATGTATCCTGTCTAACTCTATGTCATTATACTGCCTACCGTCCTTGCTAATATGTTATTAATGTTACATTTGTAGTAATCTCAGAAATAGTAATGGCAGTCTTGTACTTGTATGTAAATAGCCTATGTTTTTGTTAAGTTCTTTCAGCTCATTTACTGTACCTAATTATCAATGTAACTCTGTTGGAGCTTTTCTCCCCAGGCCTCCGCTGAAAAAGGACACGTATCCAGTCGGACCATCCCGGTTAACAAATGTAAAATAAAATAAATATAAATAATAAAATACATTTTTGTTAGAAGTGGTAGCCTGTGATTATTCTCACTGGGTACAATCGGAAATATTCATAAATCATAATTACCCTGAAGGTATATTTAATTCCAATATTTAATAAACTGGTGTGACCCTCCCCACAATTCCTCAGTTAATTAAATCTATATATATTTTTTTTATTTTCAGAGACATCTATTTAACTTAATGTTTTTAAATACAATGATGTAAGATGCCAGGCATAAAAGTGAACATCATTGTCCTTGCAGTCCACCTATGCTTTCACAAATGATTATAGGGAAATGGACTGGCGCTAAGATAAATTACTTTGGCGAGTACATAACTAATCGCCATATCTTCCTTTGAACAGGCTCCATTCATTACCAGTTACTTTTATCCTTTTGTCAGATTATCAAATTTTCTTCATCAAGAAACTTATGAAAGTGTCTTCTTTCATTTTTAGTTTTGCTTTTAAACTCTCTGCCATATGACCCTTTTGTAACGTGTTATTTCAAGATTATCTTTCTCCTACCTTTGTTTGACTTTAAATACCTTTAAAAGAATACACAAATGCAGCATTATCCAATCTCTCAACTGTCCAAATTTTCGCAGAATGTCCAGATTTCTGCCTCATATTTTTGGTCTGTTCCTCATAAAATTTCTTTCTTACAAATCACTGAGGATTGAATGCACTAAGTAATGTCATACATTTGAGTTTTAGACATCATATCCTTCAAAAAATGCATGCTAACATGTCATGCTATTCTAGCAACCTAAGTTTTTATAACAGAAGTGTTTAAAATCTGTCACTGTTTTTGGCCCTTGTTCTACCATTATTTTAGACTGTTGTGAAAAGTGAAACTACAGAACCATTACATTGTAGTAGTGAATTGTAATAACTCATTTGCACTTTTTTTGCTAAGGACCGGTGGCAACACATGCAGTTGTGTTGCAAGTGGTGTAAACTGTAGTGATAATTAATGCATTCACTTAGTCAGTCAAGCTTATGTTTTAGAGCACGACACCTTTTATTTATTTTTTAATTATATAAAGATCTGCTGGAAAGTTATCTGCTCAGATTTTTTCTTTGCATAAAGCCGATACTATTTTACAAGTTGGAAAACTAAGCAACAGTGATGAGCATTTCTGCAACATTCTGAGGTTCACTGAATGACAGATGTTTTGAGTTTCAGATTTCATACCCTACAGAAAATTCATACTGATGGTGATGCAAGACCTACTAAAGTTTCTAAGTTTGTAAGAGCAGCATTTAAAAATTGTCTGTATTTTTGGGCCTTTGTCCTACTTTTATTTATGGCTTTATTATCCAGATTTCTTGCTCTGAGGTTGAGAGTATATGAAATGTGTCCGAGCCATCGCCATCAGCCAGAGACGTTTCAAATTGTGACATACTTGTTGTACCCCACTCCCCCATGTAGTGATTTTAGATGTGTCCAGGCAAGGAGCAGTTAGAGTATCCAAGGTAGACACAAGTACAGTCATGGCTTTTAATCTGTCCTTTATTTTGCAGAATGTTCTGGTTTTCTGTCATATTTTTATACTGTTGATTTTATGTGTATTCAGAAAATGCATTTTGTTGGCTTAGTTGGCTGCTTGTTTTTTTATACTTTATTTTGACTGGTATTCCAGTAATGTATTTAAAAAGTAATTTATTTTTTTTATGCCTCACAGCCTTTGCTTCCCATCTAGATATTAAGTAAGCTGTCATGTAGCCAAGTTTTCGTCTCCGCTTCATTTTTGTCTTGATTGGACTCTCATAATGATAGTTTGGCACACTGGGTAGCAGTGTATTTAAAGTACCAATTTTTGTGGTTTTGAGCATAGTGAAAAAAGAATGCTAGCAAATGTACTTTTTCTATAAGAATAAATGTTTACACACTTCGCAGTCTTGGTTTCTGCACCTAAAGTACCAAAAGGCAAGGTAACTTGAGGGACATATTAGCTGTGTGTGTGTGTGTGTGTGTGTGTGTGTGTGTGTGTGTGTGTGTGTGTGTGTGTGTGTGTGTGTGTGTGTGTGTGTGTGTATATGTGTGTGTGTATATATATATATATATATATATATATATATATATATATATATATATATATATATATAAGTATTTTAAGCTAATGTCTTGGAGGTGAACAAATTAATAATTGACTAATGCAATGGATTAATACACTCCAGTGAATCATGCTGGCTTCAGGCTACACCTGCCAAAACAATACTGAGGTAGTTAAACATTCATTTGGCCCTCCCCCTCTTTCAGACAAGACCCACTTCAGATTGCACCAACTCTTACAGAAAGGATGCAGATTAATTATACACAAGAGATAAGAAATTATACAGTGTTAAGACTCTTAACTTAAGAGCAGAATAACCCTTTGATTCTGGAAGATCAGAAGGCTGTGGATTCTATTCCCTCCCCAAAAATAGCAGCACAATGTAAATGGCTTTAAGTCATAAAATTATTTTCACACTCTTAAATGAAGTTGGAGACAATGTGTCTGCAAGCTGAATAGCTTGTGAGTTACAGCAGGAAGATAAGACTGACTTTTTATGGTTTTATGGCAGTCCAGGTGTGTACCCTGCCCTGAGGATTAATGTTTCATGTGTTTTAGTGTACTTGTGATCATATTCAGTGGTTAGGAACAGGAAGCAGTCAAGTGACACATTTATCTAAGTTAGCTGATGTGCTTCCCTCTTAACAAACTTGCAGTGTTATATTTTACTTTGTTGTACTCAACATTTTCCCAGAACAAGACGTCTTGAGTGTAATTAACAGTATTTTTTAGGGGGTGGGTCATTAGCACGACTACTGCACTTCTATAGATTTCATTTATTTTTTTTTTTGCCAGTATTGTCTGAGAGTACCTATCATTTTTTAATTAGGGGAGAATACTTGGGCTTGCAATAGAATAATCTAAAAATAAATAAGCAGGCAGTGTACACATGCATTGTGTTTAAATCAGTATCTGTGGTACTTGAATACTTGTTCAGAATCAGTATATGTGAAATGGAATGCCTATAATATCATTTCTGTTATGTTTATTGGTCTGGGACTGGTACTCTGTATGCATCCTCCTTTTCTGGAAAATAAAATTAAAATATACCGTGCATACAAATAACGAAATGACTGCATTTGAAAATGCTTGGCTATGACGATGGTTATAGTATGATGGTATTTTGGCCATTTTTAGGAGTCTTTCTTTCTTTCTGGAGGTTAGGACATCTGTTGGGGCATTTTATATCATTCTGTCAGAAATAGGTCTCTGAAATGAAATCGCCTGTAGTTTAATGCTATTGATTTCTGTGGATGTAAACAACACACACACACACACACACACACACACACACACACACACACACACACACACACACACACACCACCAAATAAAGTAAGATTATGTGCAAGTTCTTGGCTATTGTCATGTGAAAGAAATGCAACCATGGAGATTTATTTTACTTAAACATTGTAGGTTGAAAGCAGTTTCTCTGGGTAGGGAGTTGGGCTGGGGCAATGATTATGTGTGAATATCTGCAGTTCTGTCTACATTTGCAACAGTAATGTACATTTCACTGAAGTAAGATTGACCAGAAGCTCTGAAATCTGAGTGTGGTTTGTATGTGTGTGGTAGTGGGGGGGAGGGGGGGGGTCAAGGAATTTTTGTTAAACCATGTTTTAGTGTAGAAACTCTGGTAAGTAAAATTAATTTTAAAATGAAATGTGTACTTGGCTGATGCACACAAGCTGTGATAGTGAGTCTGTCAGCAAAATGAAAGTATGCAATGCAGCTGTTAGTATTTTTACTTTAATCCTGACCAGTAAAAAGCAGCTACTTCATTAGGTAATGGGGGGGGGGTGTTTGTGAATTCATTGAGGTGATTGGCCTTGTTTACTGTCAGTTATGGCTTTGCAAGATAACTGTTTGTTTGGGTAAAGCCTGCTGTTGTGCAAGCCTGTAACTACCATTTCTGTGCAATGGACTAAATTAATGCAGCCATTAAGATGCAGTTCATTACTGTTTTGCTTTCTGATTTCAGAGGTTCGAGACAGGTACTTTTGGTAGCCTGTTGGGATGGGGGACTTTCATGTTGGTGCTGGAATGAAATAACGATTTACTACTGTAATTCTGGCTTTGCAAAAGTCTGAGGGAGTAAGCAATATGCATACAGGCTGTGTGACTACGGTCTCTGTGCAGCAGACATATTTTATGCTGGAAGGATCAAAGCAGAAAGTATAGTGGGGGCAATGGAATGACTGCCCCTGTTAGTCCTGCAAAGACAGAATGTAAGCTGTGACTGTGTGCATCACAAATGCATTAATACTCTTTAATCCTGACAAGGCCAAGCCAGATAGTTGGTAGGTCATGGCTGTGGCAGACTGTCAATGAAAAATGAGTGCTGTTTCTGAAGCTGTACTTTTTAACATGTATACAACAGTGGCACTTAAATCATTTCTGCAATATCTTCATTTCAGAGTTGCAACAACTACGATAACCAGAATGAGTGAACAGAGTGAGCAGAGTGTTACAGTGGCCTATCTGAAATCTATTAATTTCAAAGAGTTAACTCTTAATGAGAAGTTAAGAATTAAGAGGACTGGAAGACCCACACCTGATCTGAAGATAGAGGCTGCAGGTACAAGTAGGTCAAGAACATACACACGCAGCTTCAACAGGTCAGTGTATGACAAACACACCTGGATCTGTGGTTGTGAGGAAACAAACAGCTTGTACTGCTTCCCATGTTTGTTGTTTGGTAGAGAGGATGCCTGGACATCAAAGGGTATGGATGACCTGAAGAGACTGGAAGAAAAGTCCAGAAGGCATGAACAGTCTGCTAAACATTTTGACAATCAAATGAGTCTAGCCGTGTTGGGAACTGTGGATATCAGGTGTCAGTTAAGTAGTGGATACCAGTTGTCAGTAGAAAGACACAACAAGAAAGTGAAAGAAAACCGTCATGTTCTATCACTTTTAATAGACTGCATCAAGCTGTGTGCTGAAGAAGTTGCTTTACGAGGCCATGATGAGTCTCAAGAGTCATTGAGTGCAGGAATGTTCCGGAAACTGGTAGACTTCGGCTGCAAGTTTGATAAGAGGTTGGCTGAACACTTGGCAACTTCAACTGTTTTTAAAGGAACATCAGAAACTGTTCAAAATGAACTCCTGGACTGCATGCTAACACTATGCAGAGAACCCACAGACATTGCCAACATACTGGCAGACAGGTTCAGTGCAAATTTCTCCCCTCCCTCCCCCCCAAAAGGAGAAATATATATCCCACCAGAGTGTAGCCTCCCAAACATCTCAGATGCCCAGGTGAGAGCTCTCTCTAAAGCAAAAAACACAGCATCAATGGGACCGGACAGTGTCCCCGGCTGTGTGCTACACGAACTCAATGAGGAACTAAACCCACACATAAGGCTGCTGTTTAATCTTAGCCTTACTACAGGATATGTACCCAAAGAATGGCGTACGGCAACTGTGGTCCCACTCCACAAAGGCGGTGCTTCTACGGACCCTGGAAATTACCGCCCCATAAGCTTGACGAGCCTTGTCTGCAAAGCTATGGAGAGGATCATAATGGAACTCATAAATAAAGACATTGGGGACCTACAGAAATGGATCCTACCCAATTTGGCTTTGTCAAGGGCAGATCCTGCCTCTTGAACTTGGTTGACTTTTTCGAAACAGTCACTAAGGCCATTGATGAGGGTAAGGCAGTTCACACAGCCTACCTTGACCTAGCAATACCCCACTCGGGCATCATAGAAAAGCTCACCAGCTTAGATGTAAACCCATATGTCACAAGATGGGTTGCAAACTGGTTGCAAACTGGCTCAAGGACAGAACACACAGGGTTAGAGTTGCTGGTGCCATGTCAGACTCTAAGCCAGTCACGAGCGGTGTCGCACAGGGCTCAGTCCTGGGCCCCCTCTTGTTCAGAATTTATTTTTCTGAAGTGCAGGCAAACATAGGGGGATTGTGGCTGACACAATTTGCAGATGACTGCAAACTGGGCACCATAATTGACACTCCATCAGACACAGACATCCTCCAGAGAGGTCTCATAGAAATGGATAACTGGTGCCAGAGCCATGGCCTTAAGCTAAATGCCAAAAAATGTATAGTCATACCCTTTGTGAAAAACAAGGTAACCCCTAATTACCACATAGACGGTAATCCATTAAACACGGAAGAAGTTATCAGGGACCTGGGGACCCAAGTTGACAGTAACCTCTCTTTTGACACTCACATTGCCAAAGTGGTTAGGAAGACCTTCTACATTGCCCACCTGATCATGAAGGGATTCACATCCAGATCAGGAGAGGTCATTGTACCCCTGTACTCTTCACTTATCAGACCAATGATTGAGTACAATGCCACATTCGGAATGTACCTTACCCGACACCTGCAGCAGTTGGAAAGACCCCAACATTTCCTCACCAAAAGGATAAAGGGGCTCAAACATATGTCATACGATGCCCGACTGAAGAAACTCCAGCTCTATTCAGTCGCATACCATCTGATTAGAGGTGATCTGTGCCTGACATACAAGGCCATGTCCAACCCGGAATTAATGGACATGCTCCACGTCAAAAAATCCAAATCCACCAGAGCCACGAGAGTAAGAGACTTAAACCTCAACACGGATATAAATAGAACATGCTGGAGGGACAGATTCATCACCCAGAGACTCCCTACACTATGGAACAGAATCCCAGTCCATGTGAGGCAGAGCCCCTCACTGACTCTGTTCCAAGAGAAATCTTGACGAGTGGATGGGAGATCGTAGGTTTACCCCGGGAATCATCTCTGTGTCACTGCTGGACAGAGGCACAGCAAACTAATGGGTATAGCATTCTCATCCTAAGGGGTGGTGAAAGCCACACACACTCTGGCTAGGCTTATAAATGCCCTAGGGCAGATAGCCTAGTATGAACCTATGAACCTAAGAAATAAAAAAGGAGATTCATACTGCAAAATTTGTAGCAGTAATTGCAAATGAAACCACTGATTTTGCTGGGATATGGTAAATTGCTATTGTGTTCCATTACATTGTCAATGGACAGGTGTTGGAACGTTTTTGGGGATACTTTACACCATCTGGACAGACAGCAGGACATATTGCTGCTGTGATAAAACAACAGTTGATGGAAGTAGTGGGAGACCAGCATGAAAAAGTGATTGCTCAGTTATGATGGTGCATCTGTTATGAGTGGTGTTCAGCATGGGGTCCAGGCCATCATAAGAGAAGAGTTTAAATATGCCTACTATGTACACTGCTATGCCCACCAACTTAATCTGGTAATGCAAAGAGCCTCACAACAAAATACTGAAGCAAGGACATTTTTTTAACACTTGGTGGAATTCCAGCCTTTTTCAGTCATTCAGTTCAAAGACAAGCTGCTCTGGATAGTATAGTATCACGACGCATGCCAAGAGTGTCAGGAACACGGTGGAATTTTAACATCCGTACTGTAAATACAGTGTATGAGAACTTGGACTCGCTGGCGGAGTGATTTATGTATTTGTACAAGTGCCCTACATCATCTGCAGCAACTGTACTGGAAGCAAATGGGCTACTGTGAACAGTTGAAGATGATGAATTTAAATTTTGGCTTACTGTTTTCCATCGTATAATGCCCCATGTTGATATTCTGTATAGGTAACTTCAGTGTCGTACCACAGATGCAACCGCTGTTGAAAGGGATGTGCATACATTTTTGAATGAAATTGACAGTGTCAGATTGGGTATCGATGGGATTGCAGAACAGTATCTACAGACGAACAACATCCTGTCAAAACGTAGACGAGGGCCATCAGCTTCCCGAGCACTGCTTGAGACATTGCCAATTGCTGCAAAGGAAGTGTGCGATGTCATAAAGTTCCAGGCAACATCACGATTTCAACAAACTGGCCATCTTCAAGCTTCTCAGCTACTTCTGCCTGGGAAGCTTTCAACATACAGATGAGAGTTTCCCGAAAATCTATTCACAGCAACAATAGACAACTATCCATTCCTGTTGAGGGGACAACTTAGAACAGAACTTGGAGTGGTGTATCAACGTGAAGACTTTACAGAAACTGGCAGTGCAGTCCAGATGTTAAAATTCTTGTTGGACAACTCCTTAACCAGTGTGTTTTCACAAATTTACAATGTGCTGTTAATTATAGCTACCACACCAGTGTCAACGGCTGAGGCAGAAAGGTGTTTCTCAACACTGAAAAGAATTAAAACTTATCTTCGTTGTACAATGGAGCAAGATAGATTGAATGCTTTGGCTATGCTTTCCATAGGAAAGGAGTTAACGCAGAGTATAACTAACTTCAACCAAAGAGTTGTTGATTTGTTTGCACAAAAGAAAGAGAGACGAATGGACTTTATCTATAAGTAACAGAGGAACACAATACAGAGGAACACAAGAAGCACTTATTTGGTACTATACTACAAGCACTTATTTAACCCAGCCACTGGGGATGCACAAGCCAGTGCATTTCTTCATGCCGGTCCCAAGCCCGGATGAATGGGAGGGGTTAAGGCAGGAAGGGCATCTAATTGACATGTTGGACAACAATACAGATTTCGATACTGCATTGGTCGTGGCCCAGGTCAACAATTACCACCATTAGTACTGTTAGCCAACAGGGCACTGGCAGAAATTGGGGGGTGACTACTGTTGGCTCTAGAGGAGGGGGAAGGCATGCCCAAAGGCGAGATTGTTGATTTGGACATGTGCTGAGGAGGGATGCTGAGTATATTGGGAGAAGGATGCTAAGGATGGAGCTGCCAGGGAAGAAGAGGAAGGACTCGTAAGGTTAGATTTATGGATGTGGTAGAGGAAGTGATGTGGTGACAGAGCAAGATGCAGAGGACAGGAAGAAATGGAAACAGATCTGATGTGGCAAACCCCTAACAGAAACAACTGAAAGACTACAAGCACTTATTTGGAACCAGGTGGGGATCACGTGAATAGTATTTGCTTGGGAAACTTTAAACTGTCCCTGTTGAGCCTCCATGAGAAAGGGGGGGGGGGGATCCAGTATGACCTGATGTGTTCCAGACCACAGCTTCTCCTCGTGCAGAAACTGAGTACGAAGTGCTGTTTGCAGTATACCGCAGAGGTAAGTGTTCAAACTAACGTGTGTGTGTGTGTGTGTGTGTGTGTGTGTGTGTGTGTGTGTGTGTGTGTGTGTGTGTGTGTGTGTGTGTGTATGTATGTATGTAACAATGTGTGCTGTGTAGAGTATTCAGCATGCACCATACTGACTGAGCATTTATTTCATGTAAATAAGTAAGCATGTCAAGCATTGATCCCATTGCACCATAGCTCCATGCCTTTTTAGTTGACCACACCCCTTCCTGTTGGCCCCGTCCATTCAGCTGTCTCCCTTTGATTTCAAGTCACCAGCCGTCACTGCCTCTGAATAGTCCTCAGTCAGTACAACAATACATTAGCAGCATGGTCAGTCTGCTATGCACCTATGCAGACATCTGCAGAAACTGTAAAGGCTATGTTAACACCCACAAAGGTCAGCCATGGCCCTCAACACCTGGTCCACGCAGACAGCCTGTAATCAGTACTGCACCACTGGTTATCAATCAGGTTGTCCACAGGTGTCTGTGGCATGCCTAAATGGCAATGTTGTGCTCAGCCCCTCAGCAGCTACCCCATATATGAGAGTATAACTCTGTGCGTATTACTGTTATGAGAGGCCTGCATCAGCAAAAACACATGCTGGAGAGTCAGGCTTGGCTCCCAGAGGCTGCCCTGTATCAGGATTACACTCCCCAAACATGTCAAACACACTACCATGCATACCCTCATCAGCTGCATCAAGGTTGAATGGATGAGAAAAATAACATCTATCCCTGGGGCTCAACTTATGTCCAGCAATGCCAGGGGTAACAGGTGCTGATCGATGATTCTGTTGGGGATAAAGTAATGGCTAGGCTTGTAAGGAAACCAGGGCCAGTACTCTAGTAACCTTCTCTGTAGCTATGAACCTGTGATCCTACGGAACACCCAGCTGACATGTATGAAGGCTAGCTGGCTGTGTCAAGGGTATGCATGCAAGGTTATGGTGTCTGCCCCCATTGTCCCTCATGCAGGGTTGCATGCATATGCACCTAGGTAAAAATGCACATATACAGCCATACCTTGGCAATTAAAAGGTCTCTGTGTTTCCATTCCACTATACACAGCTTTGGTAATGGCAGCAGCATCCTAGGATGTACCACACTCACAGACACCTGGAAAAGAAACAGAATAAGGTCTGTGAGACAAAAGTCAATCAGCAGTACTAACAGAAACAAAGCACCATGGCACAAAGGTACATACACTTTGATGTGTCCTCAAGACAACTGGCAGCAGACATCACCTTACATGGCATAACAGTACTACAATACACACTGGCATTACCTGTACTATATTCACCCTGTGCATCAGACACATATTAGCATGTCCCTGCATCAATGGCATGGATCACAGGGATATAGCACAGGTATCATCACATACACAGGGTGTGTTGTGGGGTTGCCAAAGGCCTATTTATTTTATTTTATTTATTTATTTAACATTTGTTGACCGGGAATGTCCGACTAGGTTCCACAGAGCCTGTTTTCAGCGGAGGCCCGGGGAGAAACGCTCCAGATGCATGTCTTTGGAATGTGGGAGGAAACCGGAGTACCCGGAGGAAACCCACGTGAACACAGGGAGAACATGCAAACTCCACACAGAAGGCACCCCAGCCGAGAATCGAACCAGAGAACCTCTTGCTGTGAGGCGACAACGTTAACCGCTGCACCACTGTCCATACAGTTGACATCATGTGTGTGCCTAGAGGGGTGGTGATCAGCTGGGCCATGGAGAGGAACTGTATGTGTGTGTGGTGGTGAGGTGGGAGGGTGGCCTAATGGTTAAGGTGTTTGCCTTACAAACACAAGGTGCATGGTTTGAGTCTCACAAGGGATAATTGGCTAGGCTTACAATGGCTTGCAAGGGCAGTTAGCCTAGTACTAACCTATGAACCTATGAACCTATGTGATAGTGATGTGTGAGTGTGTGTATGCACACAGTCAAGCTATGTGCTAGCCCTACACAAGGGTATGTTGGACAGCTGCGGACCGTATATGGCAGGATGTACAGTTCACTGTCTCCGGCCATTAACATGGGAATTGGTCCTGCCAGGAGTGTCACTGTCTCTCTTTGCCCAAGGCCAGATGCAGTACTACTTCTGGTGACCACTGTGTGCTGGGTCCGTGTCCCTCACAAGACCGGCCAGGACCATGTGCCCATGGCCTGCTATGTTGTGGTGTGGGCATCACCCTCCCTTCGGTAGTGCTGGTGGTACTGCCACTACAGGAGTGTGAATGTGCATGGCCATGTGGGTTCTCAGCTGATGTTACTGACCTATGTCCACATGTCTGACACCCTACTCCCATGACATGTTCAAGCACAGACATTGCACGGTTAAGGACTGACAATGTCCCATCCCAGCATCTATCTGCAACATCAGCGAAATGACGTACGGCATTACCAATGCCATGAAGGGTGTTACGTATGCCAGGAAGTGTTGCATCCATGACCCTGAGCGTCCATCTGGTGTACCATTCACAATGTGCCTGTGCCTCCATGATGAACAGAAACATGCATCAGATGACATGTGCTGTGACACCTCTGACAGGGGCTAGATGGGCAGCAGTCCTTCTAAGAGCACCCCTGTCAACCTGCCTGTTTGGGACCTCACCAGCTCTCTGGCTATGGCTAGTGTTTACAGTCACAGATGCCATAGTCACCACACTACCCTGATCGATGCCACCACCCTCCGACTGTCTGATATCTGTGGCTGCTGGGGACTGGGTATGTGTGGGCATACTGACCGTGTGTGGGGACATTGGGGGTAGAAGTGGGATGTCAATCAATGGCACAGATTCAGCCCCCAACAACCCCACCTGTGCCTCACTATGGCCATCATCATCATCAGAGTCTGATGAGTCAATGACATCAGGTTGTGAGGGGGAGAGACCCCAAACCGCATGTTCACCTGTGAGGGGAAGACAACATAAGTAAATTACTTTCTGCACTATAATGTTTGCTTATCCACACACACACACACACACACACACACACGCACACACACACACACACACACACACACACACACACACACACACACACACACACATGCGGTGCCACAAAGGCATTATACAGACCACACCTTCTGAATTATGCCATGCACAATACACAATTAGACCACAACAGAAACACTCTGGACAGGCCCTCAACAACATGCAGTGAAGCTACCTCCGGTTAATGTTGCTACTACTATAAATCTGTGAGATACGTGAGAAGTGGGAGCATGTGATGGACCTTCACCTAACACACAGTGCACCCATGTACACACTACTAATGTACCCCTATATAGCACAGTGGCTACACCTACACAAGAGTATGTGGCAATATGTTACAGCTCCTGCAAATAGGCTCCTGTGATGAACAATGTGATGCACTGCAGTGAACCCCATCACAAGTGAACATGCACATATTGCAATATGGCTAAGCTTAACAGTTGCGTGCATGGAAAACTGACTGCCCTTAACATGCCTAGGGTATAGGTGAGCAAAAACATGACAGTTCCACACTCACTGGCTTCAGGTTGATGTTCCCCAGCCACACTAGAGGGACCTATGGAGTTGTGGGGGAGAGTTACTGTCAGCACACACACACACACACGCACACACACACACATACACATGGCAGTGGTACAGGATAATATGTGCATTTATAAACATGTACACTACAAGCTGTAATACTACCCAGATTGCTGACATTCACAATACGTGTGCACATGTGTGCATTACAAATCCCCACCCACAAATACAGATTGACCTGACATATGTGTACAGGTATGCAAAGGCTGCCACTATTAATGCTACAGTATTAATATGATGCCCACTGGGACCTTACCTAGATACTGCTCGGCTGTTTAATATTTGCCACCCAGCTCCACAACATATGTAGTTATGGTTTCCTAGGAAGCGGTGGCTGAACCAAGATTTGCAAGAAACTCCTCAGTGGCTGAGAGTGGTCCTTGAGTAGCAGGCCCTCCACCTGTGCCAGCACAGTCTCTGGCCACAACTACAGCCCTTTGTTGAGCATTGTGGATGAGGTCTCTGGCACGGTGTCAGACCTGTTCGTAGCTCCTGTCCCGGTGGCCCACAATGTTGGCATTTGCTACCACGTCTGCCCACAAGCATTGCGTTGCTTCTGGTTTTGATGGCTCCTTCCCAGCAGTACCAGGTAATGGAGTCTGATGGCATCACTGATTGCAGCAGTCTCCACTTCTGAGAAGGGTGGGTTCCATCTTCGGTTCATCCCACCTGAAAGACATGAACAGGGGAACACATCACAGGACTGCATAGACTGGCCACTATTATGTGCAGACCCTACACGTCCACTTTTGCCAGCATTATCCACCACTAACACCCACATCATACCCCTGCCATCTATCAGCACAGTCTGTGTGTGGCTATCAGCAACATACAGGCATTGAAGCATGCGTTGGCCCCCTGATCCTGATGTTTCACGTTCCCCCAATGAGGACGATTATTGTTCATAATTCTCTGTTCGTCATTCACTTCACACAGTGCATGCAGTAGCTGGGGACATCACAGAGGTTCCCCACCAGGGAATAGCAGGCCATCACACATCTACCATACACCTATAGACTATAAGGCTAGCTCTCTACCTGATTTCATATGTACTCCTCAGGAGTGACTTCACTCTGGCATGCCAGGCAATCATGGACTCCACATTGCTGGGACTGCTGCACAAGTGTAAATCATGCTCCACTCTGTACACACACACACACACACACACACACACACACACACACACACACACACACACACACACACACACACACTCTCTCCACCTGTTGAGTGACCTGATCTGGCCTTGTTGGCAGCTCAGATGTGTGTCCCACACAATCACCTTTTGGTGGAATGGACACCCTGTCCACATCAGGCAGGGTAGCTACCTACACCTTTGCAGGTGTAACCTGGTCAACTGGATGGTTAGCAGCACATACATCCTTGGGATGCCACATGTGTCCCTGTTGGGTGGGGACATCAGCTGCTGCCTTGCATACACATGGTCTAACATGTGGCCTAGACATATGGCTGATCAGGGCCCATAGCCTAGTAACCTCATATGGTACCAGGAATACCAGAAATGGCCTGACTGCTGTGACAAACTGTGTTGTTATGTGTCCACACACATCACTGCCATCGACTGCTGGCTGCCCCCTATGGGCAAAGTTACAGTACCATGTCATCCAGCCTACATCCCAGAAATAGGTGACTGCTAATACAGGTGCATGTGGACATCCCAGGAACAGCTGAGGTACACAACAGAGAACAGTTCATATGTGTTGTAGGATGACCTCCTCATAGGTGTCTGACATCTGCACTACCCAGATATTTGTAGAATGTGTACATATGCCTGATAGATGTAGACCCCCCCCTTCCAGACAAATGGGTATTTCCGGACACCAGTTGGACAATACATGATGGTTGTCCACATAGTTTGGGCAATGTGTATGTGACATGCCAGACCCCTGGGGACATAGTAATGGTATATGAATATCTGTTACTGTATCCATTTCCTTACATTGTATGCTCAGTATGTATGCACTGCTGCTGAGCCAGAGCCAGCACCCCCCCCACACTACTAGTACCTATAACCTGCTGTCCTGCTGCAGAGGCTCACCAGGTATGCTTGCCATAGGTGTCAGACAATCAGATACAGGTGTGGAGTACACAGTGACCTAGCCAGCGTATGTCAGGAATGGTCAGGGTGACCTGGACAATCTGTGAAATAATCCTGTATGACACTGGTAGACTGAGAGGGGCTCAATGATGGTACATGATGTGATATGCCAGTTGTATCCACCAGTATGCACTGTCACTGTGCTGCCCCTGCACTGGCCCAGTAATCAAGGAGCAGCAATCCTCACCACTAGCACCAGTGATGGACATACACAATGGGGGGATGACAAGTACACACACAGTACAGTACAAGTACCATCCAGAGCACACAGAGATCACAGTCTGCGGCTGGTTTCTCCCTCTCTCTCCAGATCCCCAATAAGGCTCCCCACTGGCATAGCTATACAGTTAACATCTCAGCAGAGTGGTCAAGCCAGAACCTCCATCACCCTCTCTGTCCAACCAGTGCTTCCTGTCCCTGCCCAAGTGGCTGACACACACACTTTGAGATTTTATTTATAAATTACACACACACAGTCCTGGGAATGGCTGTCACAGGTTTACTAGCTATGGCCCTTTCTGCCCAGACTTAAAGGTAGTTCTGACTGCTACAATCCAGCTGTTTATCAGCTAATGTAAGGCCCTTACCAAAGGGTGATGACTCTTACTGTGTGATGTGCCTATTATCCAAATGGTAAGTGTGACTAAGACCAAGGCTATTGGAGTGGGATATACAGTGTCACCAGATACATATGCAAGTACGCTAAGAGGTTACTTAGTTCTATACAGACCAGAGAATTACAAGGTTTAACTATATTTAATAATGAGTAATAAAGGAACAAGACAATACTCAATACAGTAACTACAGAGTTCAGACTCACAAGGAATAATTTAAGACAACATTTCAGGACAGTCTGAAATAAATACAGCAAACATCTAAACTAATAGGTTCATAGGTTCATAGGATGATACTTGCCTATTGGCCCAGAGGTCCTTATAAGCCTAGCCAAGAATTTTGCCCATGTTCTTTCAAAGTCAGCACCTGTTTCCCTTGTCCAGCAGGGACACAGCTGGGATCCCAGGGTGTATTTTCTGTTTCCCATCCAGTCATCCAGGTTCCTCTTAAAGAGGGCTAACGAGGTGCTCTGCTTGACATGGAGAGGGAGTCTATTCCACAGATGGGGGGGGGGGGTCTTTGGGACACAAATCTAGACCGCCAACAAGTGCTATTCATATCACAGACCAGGTTAAGGCCTTCAGTGTGGGTTGTGTGAGTGAAGTTTGTCTTACAGAAATGCAGCAACTCCATCACGGCTATGTCAGAAATGGCCTGGTACAGACACAGGTCACCTCTGAGCAGTCTATATGAGACTGAGTAGAGGGCAGGGTTTTTAGCTTATCTGTATAAGATAGGTGTTTCAGACCCTGGATTTTCTTGGTCAGGAACCAACTTACTGAAGCATTTAAAATAATTAAGGAACCAGATAAAACCCCCTCACTGAGCAAACTTTTAACCCCCTATACCAATCTCAGCTGCCTCCGATCTTCAAATAGTGTTCTTGTACAAACTACGAAATCTAATAACTTAGGTGGTGATGCTCTTTATGCTAATTCCATTGGAAAACTATGGAATTCCCTTCCCAATAACCTAAGACTAACTACCTCTCTCAGCCAGTTCAAAAGTAACCTTAAATTATTCTTAAAAGCTCACTGGCTTTGTCTGTGTACTAAACCGAACTAGTCCTAAAAATCCCCTATCCCCTCCATGTTATTTCCCAATGCCATCTCTCTCTTCTCTTTTTCCACTAGATCCATGCAATTAATATGTTTATAAGATCTCTAGTTCTTCTCGACTGCCTTCACCTCATAATTCACTATGAGCGATGTATGGATAAAACTTCACCCTTCTCCTCTGAGCTTAGAATTTAAATCCTCAATATTGTCTAGTGCACCCCTATTTCTTTTACCTACATATCACATGAATACTTAATTTATAGCTATGTTTTAAATTGATGTCTCTTCCTACCATGTTACCAATAATTTGTTATGTATGTAAATCAAAGCCTTGTTTTTTTTACGTGGAGATTTTCTCCTTGGATCTATTATGAAAATGGACATGTTCAAGTTGTGTTTTTTCCTACCATGTTATCATATAATCATTTGTATGTAACTCAAAGTCTTGTTTTTACTGTGGAGCTTTTCTCCCCGGGTCTCTGCTGAAAATGGATATGTATCCAGTTGGACTAACCCGGTAAACAAATGTAAAATAAATAAAATAAATAAAAGAATAAATGTTTACACACTTCGCAGTCTTGGTTTCTGCATCTAAAGTACCAAAAGGCAAGGTAACTTGAGGGACATATTAGCTGTGTGTGTGTGTGTGTGTGTGTGTGTGTGTGTGTGTGTGTGTGTGTGTGTGTGTGTATATATATATATATATATATATATATATATATATATATATATATATATATATATATATATATATATATATATAAGTATTTTAAGCTAATGTCTTGGAGGTGAACAAATTAATAATTGACTAATGCAATGGATTAATACACTCCAGTGAATCATGCTGGCTTCAGGCTACACCTGCCAAAACAATACTGAGGTAGTTAAACATTCATTTGGCCCTCCCCCTCTTTCAGACAAGACCCACTTCAGATTGCACCAACTCTTACAGAAAGGATGCAGATTAATTATACACAAGAGATAAGAAATTATACAGTGTTAAGACTCTTAACTTAAGAGCAGAATAACCCTTTGATTCTGGAAGATCAGAAGGCTGTGGATTCTATTCCCTCCCCAAAAATAGCAGCACAATGTAAATGGCTTTAAGTCATAAAATTATTTTCACACTCTTAAATGAAGTTGGAGACAATGTGTCTGCAAGCTGAATAGCTTGTGAGTTACAGCAGGAAGATAAGACTGACTTTTTATGGTTTTATGGCAGTCCAGGTGTGTACCCTGCCCTGAGGATTAATGTTTCATGTGTTTTAGTGTACTTGTGATCATATTCAGTGGTTAGGAACAGGAAGCAGTCAAGTGACACATTTATCTAAGTTAGCTTATGTGCTTCCCTCTTAACAAACTTGCAGTGTTATATTTTACTTTGTTGTACTCAACATTTTCCCAGAACAAGACGTCTTGAGTGTAATTAACAGTATTTTTTAGGGGGTGGGTCATTAGCACGACTACTGCACTTCTATAGATTTCATTTATTTTTTTTTTGCCAGTATTGTCTGAGAGTACCTATCATTTTTTAATTAGGGGAGAATACTTGGGCTTGCAATAGAATAATCTAAAAATAAATAAGCAGGCAGTGTACACATGCATTGTGTTTAAATCAGTATCTGTGGTACTTGAATACTTGTTCAGAATCAGTATATGTGAAATGGAATGCCTATAATATCATTTCTGTTATGTTTATTGGTCTGGGACTGGTACTCTGTATGCATCCTCCTTTTCTGGAAAATAAAATTAAACTATATCGTGCATACAAATAACGAAATGACTGCATTTGAAAATGCTTGGCTATGACGATGGTTATAGTATGATGGTATTTTGGCCATTTTTAGGAGTCTTTCTTTCTTTCTGGAGGTTAGGACATCTGTTGGGGCATTTTATATCATTCTGTCAGAAATAGGTCTCTGAAATGAAATCGCCTGTAGTTTAATGCTATTGATTTCTGTGGATGTAAACAACACACACACACACACACACACACACACACACACACACACACACACACACACACACACACACCACCAAATAAAGTAAGATTATGTGCAAGTTCTTGGCTATTGTGATGTGAAAGAAATGCAACCATGGAGATTTATTTTACTTAAACATTGTAGGTTGAAAGCAGTTTCTCTGGGTAGGGAGTTGGGCTGGGGGCAATGCTTGTGTGAATAGCTGCAGTTCTGTCTACATTTGCAACAGTAATGTACATTTCACTGAAGTAAGATTGACCAGAAGCTCTGAAATCTGAGTGTGGTTTGTATGTGTGTGGTAGTGGGGTGTCAAGGAATTTTTGTTAAACCATGTTTTAGTGTAGAAACTCTGGTAAGTAAAATTAATTTTAAAATGAAATGTGTACTTGGCTGATGCACACAAGCTGTGATAGTGAGTCTGTCAGCAAAATGAAAGTATGCAATGCAGCTGTTAGTATTTTTACTTTAATCCTGACCAGTAAAAAGCAGCTACTTCATTAGGTAATGGGGGGGTGTTTGTGAATTCATTGAGGTGACTGGCCTTGTTTACTGTCAGTTATGGCTTTGCAAGATAACTGTTTGTTTGGGTAAAGCCTGCTGTTGTGCAAGCCTGTAACTACCATTTCTGTGCAATGGACTAAATTAATGCAGCCATTAAGATGCAGTTCATTACTGTTTTGCTTTCTGATTTCAGAGGTTCGAGACAGGTACTTTTGGTAGCCTGTTGGGATGGGGGACTTCCATGTTGGTGTTGGAATGAAATAACCATTTACTACTGTAATTCTGGCTTTGCAAAAGTCTGAGGGAGTAAGCAATATGCATACAGGCTGTGTGACTACGGTCTCTGTGCAGCAGACATATTTTATGCTGGAAGGATCAAAGCAGAAAGTATAGTGGGGACAATGGAATGACTGCCCCTGTTAGTCCTGCAAAGACAGAATGTAAGCTGTGACAGTGTGTGCATCACAAATGCATTAATACTCTTTAATCCTGGCAAGGCCAAGCCAGATAGTTGGTAGGTCATGGCTGTGGCAGACTGTCAATGAAAAATGAGTGCTGTTTCTGAAGCTGTACTTTTTAACATGTATACAACAGTGGCACTTAAATCATTTCTGCAATATCTTCATTTCAGAGTTGCAACAACTACGATAACCAGAATGAGTGAACAGAGTGAGCAGAGTGTTACAGTGGCCTATCTGAAATCTATTAATTTCAAAGAGTTAACTCTTAATGAAAAGTTAAGAATCAAGAGGACTGGAAGACCCACACCTGATCTGAAGATAGAGGCTGCAGGTACAAGTAGGTCAAGAACATACACACGCAGCTTCAACAGGTCAGTGTATGACAAACACATCTGGATCTGTGGTTGTGAGGAAACAAACAGCTTGTACTGCTTCCCATGTTTGTTGTTTGGTAGAGAGGATGCCTGGACATCAAAGGGTATGGATGACCTGAAGAGACTGGAAGAAAAGTCCAGAAGGCATGAACAGTCTGCTAAACATTTTGACAATCAAATGAGTCTAGCCGTGTTGGGAACTGTGGATATCAGGTGTCAGTTAAGTAGTGGATACCAGTTGTCAGTAGAAAGACACAACAAGAAAGTGAAAGAAAACCGTCATGTTCTATCACTTTTAATAGACTGCATCAAGCTGTGTGCTGAAGAAGTTGCTTTACGAGGCCATGATGAGTCTCAAGAGTCATTGAGTGCAGGAATGTTCCGGAAACTGGTAGACTTCGGCTGCAAGTTTGATAAGAGGTTGGCTGAACACTTGGCAACTTCAACTGTTTTTAAAGAAACATCAGAAACTGTTCAAAATGAACTCCTGGACTGCATGCTAACACTATGCAGAGAACCCACAGACATTGCCAACATACTGGCAGACAGGTTCAGTGCAAATTTCTCCCCTCCCCCCCAAAAGGAGAAATATCTATCCCACCAGAGTGTAGCCTCCCAAACATCTCAGATGCCCAGGTGAGAGCTGCTCTCTCTAAAGCAAAAAACACAGCATCAATGGGACCGGACGGTGTCCCCGGCTGTGTGCTACATGAACTCAATGAGGAACTAAACCCACACATAAGGCTGCTGTTTAATCTTAGCCTTACTACAGGATACGTACCCAAAGAATGGCGTACGGCAACTGTGGTCCCACTCCACAAAGGCGGTGCTTCTACGGACCCTGGAAATTACTGCCCCATAAGCTTGACGAGCCTTGTCTGCAAAGCTATGGAGAGGATCATAATGGAACTCATAAATAAAGACATTGGGGACCTACAGACACTGGATCCTACCCAATTTGGCTTTGTCAAGGGCAGATCCTGCCTCTTGAACTTGGTTGACTTTTTCGAAACAGTCACTAAGGCCATTGATGAGGGTAAGGCAGTTCACACAGCCTACCTTGACCTAGCAAAAGCGTTCAACACAATACCCCACTCGGGCATCATAGAAAAGCTCACCAGCTTAGATGTAAACCCATATGTCACAAGATGGGTTGCAAACTGGCTCAAGGACAGAACACACAGGGTTAGAGTTGCTGGTGCCATGTCAGACTCTAAGCCAGTCACGAGCGGTGTCCCACAGGGCCTAGTCCTGGGCCCCCTCTTGTTCAGAATTTATTTTTCTGAAGTGCAGGCAAATATAGGGGGATTGTGGCTGACACAATTTGCAGATGACTGCAAACTGGGCACCATAATTGACACTCCATCAGACACAGACATCCTCCAGAGAGGTCTCATAGAAATGGATAACTGGTGCCAGAGCAATGGCCTTAAGCTAAATGCCAAAAAATGTATAGTCATACCCTTTGGGAAAAACAAGGTAACCCCTAATTACCACATAGACGGTAATCCATTAAACACGGAAGAAGTTATCAGGGACCTGGGGACCCAAGTTGACAGTAACCTCTCTTTTGACACTCACATTGCCAAAGTGGTTAGGCAGACCTTCTACATTGCCCACCTGATCATGAAGGGATTCACATCCAGATCAGGAGAGGTCATTGTACCCCTGTACTCTTCACTTATCAGACCAATGATTGAGTACAACGCCCCATTCGGAATGTACCTTACCCGACACCTGCAGCAGTTGGAAAGACCCCAAAATTTCCTCACCAAAGGGATAAAGGGGCTCAAACATATGTCATACGATGCCCGACTGAAGAAACTCCAGCTCTATTCAGTCGCATACCATCTGATCAGAGGTGATCTGTGCCTGACATACAAGGCCATGTCCAACCCGGAATTAATGGACATGCTCCACGTTAAAAAATCCAAATCCACCAGAGCCACGAGAGCAAGAGACTTAAACCTCAATACGGATATAAATAGGACATGCTGGAGGGACAGATTCATCACCCAGAGACTCCCTACACTATGGAACAGAATCCCAGTCCATGTGAGGCAGAGCCCCTCACTGACTCTGTTCAAGAGAAATCTTGACGAGTGGATGGGAGATCGTAGGTTTACCCCGGGAATCATTTCTGTGTCACTGCTGGACAGAGGCACAGCAAACTAATGGGTATAGTATTCTCATCCTAAGGGGTGGTGAAAGCCACACACACTCTGGCTAGGCTTATAAATGCCCTAGGGCAGATAGCCTAGTATGAACCTATGAACCTAAGAAATAAAAAAGGAGATTCATACTGCAAAATTTGTAGCAGTAATTGCAAATGAAACCACTGATTTTGCTGGGATATGGTAAATTGCTATTGTGTTCCATTACATTGTCAATGGACAGGTGTTGGAACGTTTTTGGGGATACTTTACACCATCTGGACAGACAGCAGGACATATTGCTGCTGTGATAAAACAACAGTTGATGGAAGTAGTGGGAGACCAGCATGAAAAAGTGATTGCTCAGTTATGATTGTGCATCTGTTATGAGTGGTGTTCAGCATGGGGTCCAGGCCATCATAAGAGAAGAGTTTAAATATGCCTACTATGTACACTGCTATGCCCACCAACTTAATCTGGTAATGCAAAGAGCCTCACAACAAAATACTGAAGCAAGGACATTTTTTTAACACTTGGTGGAATTCCAGCCTTTTTCAGTCATTCAGTTCAAAGACAAGCTGCTCTGGATAGTATAGTATCACGACGCATGCCAAGAGTGTCAGGAACACGGTGGAATTTTAACATCCGTACTGTAAATGCAGTGTATGAGAACTTGGACTCGCTGGCGGAGTGCTTTACGTATTTGTACAAGTGCCCTACATCATCTGCAGCAACTGTACTGGAAGCAAATGGGCTACTGTGAACAGTTGAAGATGGTGAATTTAAATTTTGGCTTACTGTTTTCCATCGTATAATGCCCCATGTTGATATTCTGTATAGGTAACTTCAGTGTCGTACCACAGATGCAACCGCTGTTGAAAGGGATGTGCATACATTTTTGAATGAAATTGACAGTGTCAGATTGGGTATCGATGGGATTGCAGAACAGTATCTACAGACGAACAACATCCTGTCAAAACGTAGACGAGGGCCATCAGCTTCCCGAGCACTGCTTGAGACATTGCCAATTGCTGCAAAGGAAGTGTGCGATGTCATAAAGTTCCAGGCAACATCACGATTTCAACAAACTGGCCATCTTCAAGCTTCTCAGCTACTTCTGCCTGGGAAGCTTTCAACATACAGATGAGAGTTTCCCGAAAATCTATTCACAGCAACAATAGACAACTATCCATTCCTGTTGAGGGGACAACTTAGAACAGAACTTGGAGTGGTGTATCAACGTGAAGACTTTACAGCAACTGGCAGTGCAGTCCAGATGTTAAAATTCTTGTTGGACAACTCCTTAACCAGTGTGTTTTCACACATTTACAATGTGCTGTTAATTATAGCTACCACACCAGTGTCAACGGCTGAGGCAGAAAGGTGTTTCTCAACACTGAAAAGAATTAAAACTTATCTTCGTTGTACAATGGAGCAAGATAGATTGAATGCTTTGGCTATGCTTTCCATAGGAAAGGAGTTAACGCAGAGTATAACTAACTTCAACCAAAGAGTTGTTGATTTGTTTGCACAAAAGAAAGAGAGACGAATGGACTTTATCTATAAGTAACAGAGGAACACAATACAGAGGAACACAAGAAGCACTTATTTGGTACTATACTACAAGCACTTATTTAACCCAGCCACTGGGGATGCACAAGCCAGTGCATTTCTTCATGCCGGTCCCAAGCCCGGATGAATGGGAGGGGTTAAGGCAGGAAGGGCATCTAATTGACATGTTGGACAACAATACAGATTTCGATACTGCATTGGTCGTGGCCTGGGTCAACAATTACCACCATTAGTACTGTTAGCCAACAGGGCACTGGCAGAAATTGGGGGGTGACTACTGTTGGCTCTAGAGGAGGGGGAAGGCATGCCCAAAGGCGAGATTGTTGATTTGGACATGTGCTGAGGAGGGATGCTGAGTATATTGGGAGAAGGATGCTAAGGATGGAGCTGCCAGGGAAGAAGAGGAAGGACTCGTAAGGTTAGATTTATGGATGTGGTAGAGGAAGTGATGTGGTGACAGAGCAAGATGCAGAGGACAGGAAGAAATGGAAACAGATCTGATGTGGCAAACCCCTAACAGGAACAACTGAAAGACTACAAGCACTTATTTGGAACCAGGTGGGGATCACGTGAATAGTATTTGCTTGGGAAACTTTAAACTGTCCCTGTTGAGCCTCCATGAGAAAGGGGGGGGGGGGATCCAGTATGACCTGATGTGTTCCAGACCACAGCTTCTCCTCGTGCAGAAACTGAGTACGAAGTGCTGTTTGCAGTATACCGCAGAGGTAAGTGTTCAAACTAACATGTGTGTGTGTGTGTGTGTGTGTGTGTGTGTGTGTGTGTGTGTGTGTGTGTGTGTGTGTGTGTATGTATGTATGTAACAATGTGTGCTGTGTAGAGTATTCAGCATGCACCATACTGACTGAGCATTTATTTCATGTAAATAAGTAAGCATGTCAAGCATTGATCCCATTGCACCATAGCTCCATGCCTTTTTAGTTGACCACACCCCTTCCTGTTGGCCCCGTCCATTCAGCTGTCTCCCTTTGATTTCAAGTCACCAGCCGTCACTGCCTCTGAATAGTCCTCAGTCAGTACAACAATACATTAGCAGCATGGTCAGTCTGCTATGCACCTATGCAGACATCTGCAGAAACTGTAAAGGCTATGTTAACACCCACAAAGGTCAGCCATGGCCCTCAACACCTGGTCCACACAGACAGCCTGTAATCAGTACTGCACCACTGGTTATCGATCAGGTTGTCCACAGGTGTCTGTGGCATGCCTAAATGGCAATGTTGTGCTCAGCCCCTCAGCAGCTACCCCATATATGAGAGTATAACTCTGTGCGTATTACTGTTATGAGAGGCCTGCATCAGCAAAAACACATGCTGGAGAGTCAGGCTTGGCTCCCAGAGGCTGCCCTGTATCAGGATTACACTCCCCAAACATGTCAAACACACTACCATGCATACCCTCATCAACTGCATCAAGGTTGAATGGATGAGAAAAATAACATCTATCCCTGGGGCTCAACTTATGTCCAGCAATGCCAGGGGTAACAGGTGCTGATCGATGATTCTGTTTAGGATAAAGTAATGGCTAGGCTTGTAAGGAAACCATGGCCAGTACTCTTGTAACCTTCTCTGTAGCTATGAACCTGTGATCCTACGGAACACCCAGCTGACATGTATGAAGGCTAGCTGGCTGTGTCAAGGGTATGCATGCAAGGTTATGGTGTCTGCCCCCATTGTCCCTCATGCAGGGTTGCATGCATATGCACCTAGGTAAAAATGCACATATACAGCCATACCTTGGCAATTAAAAGGTCTCTGTGTTTCCATTCCACTATACACAGCTTTGGTAATGGCAGCAGCATCCTAGGATGTACCACACTCACAGACACCTGGAAAAGAAACAGAATAAGGTCTGTGAGACAAAAGTCAATCAGCAGTACTAACAGAAACAAAGCACCATGGCACAAAGGTACATACACTTTGATGTGTCCTCAAGACAACTGGCAGCAGACATCACCTTACATGGCATAACAGTACTACAATACACACTGGCATTACCTGTACTATATTCACCCTGTACATCAGACACATATTAGCATGTCCCTGCATCAATGGTATGGATCACAGGGATATAGCACAGGTATCATCACATACACAGGGTGTGTTGTGGGGTTGCCAAAGGCCTATTTATTTTATTTTATTTATTTATTTAACATTTGTTGACCGGGAATGTCCGACTAGGTTCCACAGAGCCTGTTTTCAGCGGAGGCCCGGGGAGAAACGCTCCAGATGCATGTCTTTGGAATGTGGGAGGAAACCGGAGTACCCGGAGGAAACCCACGTGAACACAGGGAGAACATGCAAACTCCACACAGAAGGCACCCCAGCCGAGAATCGAACCGGAGAACCTCTTGCTGTGAGGCGACAACGTTAACCGCTGCACCACTGTCCATACAGTTGACATCATGTGTGTGTGCCTGGAGGGGTGGTGATCAGCTGGGCCATGGAGAGGAACTGTATGTGTGTGTGGTGGTGAGGTGGGAGGGTGGCCTAATGGTTAAGGTGTTTGCCTTACAAACACAAGGTGCATGGTTTGAGTCTCACAAGGGATAATTGGCTAGGCTTACAATGGCTTGCAAGGGCAGTTAGCCTAGTACTAACCTATGAACCTATGAACCTACGTGATAGTGATGTGTGAGTGTGTGTATGCACACAGTCAAGCTATGTGCTAGCCCTACACAAGGGCATGTTGGACAGCTGCGGACCGTATATGGCAGGATGTACAGTTCACTGTCTCCAGCCATTAACATGGGAATTGGCCCTGCCAGGAGTGTCACTGTCTCTCTTTGCCCAAGGCCAGATGCAGTACTACTTCTGGTGACCACTGTGTGCTGGGTCCGTGTCCCTCACAAGACCGGCCAGGACCATGTGCCCATGGCCTGCTATGTTGTGGTGTGGGCATCACCCTCCCTTCGGTAGTGCTGGTGGTACTGCCACTACAGGAGTGTGAATGTGCATGGCCATGTGGGTTCTCAGCTGATGTTACTGACCTATGTCCACATGTCTGACACCCTACTCCCATGACATGTTCAAGCACAGACATTGCACGGTTAAGGACTGACAATGTCCCATCCCAGCATCTATCTGCAACATCAGCGAAATGACGTACGGCATTACCAATGCCATGAAGGGTGTTACGTATGCCAGGAAGTGTTGCATCCATGACCCTGAGCGTCCATCTGGTGTACCATTCACAATGTGCCTGTGCCTCCATGATGAACAGAAACATGCATCAGATGACATGTGCTGTGACACCTCTGACAGGGGCTAGATGGGCAGCAGTCCTTCTAAGAGCACCCCTGTCAACCTGCCTGTTTGGGACCTCACCAGCTCTCTGGCTATGGCTAGTGTTTACAGTCACAGATGCCATAGTCACCACACTACCCTGATCGATGCCACCACCCTCCGACTGTCTGATATCTGTGGCTGCTGGGGACTGGGTATGTGTGGGCATACTGACCGTGTGTGGGGACATTGGGGGTAGAAGTGGGATGTCAATCAATGGCACAGATTCAGCCCCCAACAACCCCACCTGTGCCTCACTATGGCCATCATCATCATCAGAGTCTGATGAGACAATGACATCAGGTTGTGAGGGGGAGAGACCCCAAACCGCATGTTCACCTGTGAGGGGAAGACAACATAAGTAAATTACTTTCTGCACTATAATGTTTGCTTATCCACACACACACACACACACACACACACACACACACACACACACACACACACACACACACACACACACACACACACACACACACACACATGCGGTGCCACAAAGGCATTATATAGACCACACCTTCTGAATTATGCCATGCACAATACACAATTAGACCACAACAGAAACACTCTGAACAGGCCCTCAATAACATGCAGTGAAGCTACCTCCGGTTAATGTTGCTACTACTATAAATCTGTGAGATACGTGAGAAGTGGGAGCATGTGATGGACATTCACCTAACACACAGTGCACCCATGTACACACTACTAATGTACCCCTATATAGCACAGTGGCTACACCTACACAAGAGTATGTGGCAATATGTTACAGCTCCTGCAAATAGGCTCCTGTGATGAACAATGTGATGCACTGCAGTGAACCCCATCACAAGTGAACATGCACATATTGCAATATGGCTAAGCTTAACAGTTGCGTGCATGGAAAACTGACTGCCCTTAACATGCCTAGGGTATAGGTGAGCAAAAACATGACAGTTCCACACTCACTGGCTTCAGGTTGATGTTCCCCAGCCACACTAGAGGGACCTATGGAGTTGTGGGGGAGAGTTACTGTCAGCACACACACACACACACACACACACACACACACACACATACACATGGCAGTGGTACAGGATAATATGTGCATTTATAAACATGTACACTACAAGCTGTAATACTACCCAGATTGCTGACATTCACAATACGTGTGCACATGTGTGCATTACAAATCCCCACCCACAAATACAGATTGACCTGACATATGTGTACAGGTATGCAAAGGCTGCCACTATTAATGCTACAGTATTAATATGATGCCCACTGGGACCTTACCTAGATACTGCTCGGCTGTTTAATATTTGCCACCCAGCTCCACAACATATGTAGTTATGGTTTCCTAGGAAGCGGTGGCTGAACCAAGATTTGCAAGAAACTCCTCAGTGGCTGAGAGTGGTCCTTGAGTAGCAGGACCTCCACCTGTGCCAGCACAGTCTCTGGCCACAACTACAGCCCTTTGTTGAGCATTGTGGATGAGGTCTCTGGCACGGTGTCAGACCTGTTCGTAGCTCCTGTCCCGGTGGCCCACAATGTTGGCATTTGCTACCACGTCTGCCCACAAGCATTGCGTTGCTTCTGGTTTTGATGGCTCCTTCCCAGCAGTACCAGGTAATGGAGTCTGATGGCATCACTGATTGCAGCAGTCTCCACTTCTGAGAAGGGTGGGTTCCATCTTCGGTTCATCCCACCTGAAAGACATGAACAGGGGAACACATCACAGGACTGCATAGACTGGCCACTATTATGTGCAGACCCTACACGTCCACTTTTGCCAGCATTATCCACCACTAACACCCACATCATACCCCTGCCATCTATCAGCACAGTCTGTGTGTGGCTATCAGCAACATACAGGCATTGAAGCATGCGTTGGCCCCCTGATCCTGATGTTTCACGTTCCCCCAATGAGGACGATTATTGTTCATAATTCTCTGTTCATCATTCACTTCACACAGTGCATGCAGTAGCTGGGGACATCACAGAGGTTCCCCACCAGGGAATAGCAGGCCATCACACATCTACCATACACCTATAGACTATAAGGCTAGCTCTCTACCTGATTTCATACGTACTCCTCAGGAGTGACTACACTCTGGCATGCCAGGCAATCATGGACTCCACATTGCTGGGACTGCTGCACAAGTGTAAATCATGCTCCACTCTGTACACACACACACACACACACACACACACACACACACACACACACACACACACACACCCTCCACCTGTTGAGTGACCTGATCTGGCCTTGTTGGCAGCTCAGATGTGTGTCCCACACAATCACCTTTTGGTGGAATGGACACCCTGTCCACATCAGGCAGGGTAGCTACCTACACCTTTGCAGGTGTAACCTGGTCAACTGGATGGTTAGCAGCACATACATCCTTGGGATGCCACATGTGTCCCTGTTGGGTGGGGACATCAGCTGCTGCCTTGCATACACATGGTCTAACATGTGGCCTAGACATATGGCTGATCAGGGCCCATAGCCTAGTAACCTCATATGGTACCAGGAATACCAGAAATGGCCTGACTGCTGTGACAAACTGTGTTGTTATGTGTCCACACACATCACTGCCATCGACTGCTGGCTGCCCCCTATGGGCAAAGTTACAGTACCATGTCATCCAGCCTACATCCCAGAAATAGGTGACTGCTAATACAGGTGCATGTGGACATCCCAGGAACAGCTGAGGTACACAACAGAGAACAGTTCATATGTGTTGTAGGATGACCTCCTCATAGGTGTCTGACATCTGCACTACCCAGATATTTGTAGAATGTGTACATATGCCTGATAGATGTAGACCCCCCCCCCTTCCAGACAAATGGGTATTGCCGGACACCAGTTGGACAATACATGATGGTTGTCCACATAGTTTGGGCAATGTGTATGTGACATGCCAGACCCCTGGGGACATAGTAATGGTATATGAATATCTGTTACTGTATCCATTTCCTTACATTGTATGCTCAGTATGTATGCACTGCTGCTGAGCCAGAGCCAGCACCCCCCCCACACTACTAGTACCTATAACCTGCTGTCCTGCTGCAGAGGCTCACCAGGTATGCTTGCCATAGGTGTCAGACAATCAGATACAGGTGTGGAGTACACAGTGACCTAGCCAGCGTATGTCAGGAATGGTCAGGGTGACCTGGACAATCTGTGAAATAATCCTGTATGACACTGGTAGACTGAGAGGGGCTCAATGATGGTACATGATGTGATATGCCAGTTGTATCCACCAGTATGCACTGTCACTGTGCTGCCCCTGCACTGGCCCAGTAATCAAGGAGCAGCAATCCTCACCACTAGCACCAGTGATGGACATACACAATGGGGGGATGACAAGTACACACACAGTACAGTACAAGTACCATCCAGAGCACACAGAGATCACAGTCTGCGGCTGGTTTCTCCCTCTCTCTCCAGATCCCCAATAAGGCTCCCCACTGGCATAGCTATACAGTTAACATCTCAGCAGAGTGGTCAAGCCAGAACCTCCATCACCCTCTCTGTCCAACCAGTGCTTCCTGTCCCTGCCCAAGTGGCTGACACACACACTTTGAGATTTTATTTATAAATCACACACACACAGTCCTGGGAATGGCTGTCACAGGTTTACTAGCTATGGCCCTTTCTGCCCAGACTTAAAGGTAGTTCTGACTGCTACAATCCAGCTGTTTATCAGCTAATGTAAGGCCCTTACCAAAGGGTGATGACTCTTACTGTGTGATGTGCCTATTATCCAAATGGTAAGTGTGACTAAGACCAAGGCTATTGGAGTGGGATATACAGTGTCACCAGATACATATGCAAGTACGCTAAGAGGTTACTTAGTTCTATATAGACCAGAGAATTACAAGGTTTAACTATATTTAATAATGAGTAATAAAGGAACAAGACAATACTCAATACAGTAACTACAGAGTTCAGACTCACAAGGAATAATTTAAGACAACATTTCAGGACAGTCTGAAATAAATACAGCAAACATCTAAACTAATAGGTTCATAGGTTCATAGGATGATACTTGCCTATTGGCCCAGAGGTCCTTATAAGCCTAGCCAAGAATTTTGCCCATGTTCTTTCAAAGTCAGCACCTGTTTCCCTTGTCCAGCAGGGACACAGCTGGGATCCCAGGGGTGTATTTTCTGTTTCCCATCCAGTCATCCAGGTTCCTCTTAAAGAGGGCTAACGAGGTGCTCTGCTTGACATGGAGAGGGAGTCTATTCCACAGATGGGGGGGGGGGGTCTTTGGGACACAAATCTAGACCGCCAACAAGTGCTATTCATATCACAGACCAGGTTAAGGCCTTCAGTGTGGGTTGTGTGAGTGAAGTTTGTCTTACAGAAATGCAGCAACTCCATCACGGCTATGTCAGAAATGGCCTGGTACAGACACAGGTCACCTCTGAGCAGTCTATATGAGACTGAGTAGAGGGCAGGGTTTTTAGCTTATCTGTATAAGATAGGTGTTTCAGACCCTGGATTTTCTTGGTCAGGAACCTTTGTGGTCTCTCCAACTGCTGCATGTGCTTGGCAAGGTACATGCTGAAAGGGGCACTGTACTTGATAATGGGTCTGATAAGGGAGGAGTACAGGGATGTTGTGACCTCCTTATTCCTGGATGAAATACCCTTATTTATGAGGTGGGAAATGTAGAAAGCCATCTGTGCAACAGAGACAACATGGTGGTCAAAAGTCAGATTGTTATCAACCTGGGTGCCCAAGTCCCTCGCTACTGATTGCATGCTTAATACATTGTTATTAATGTCATAATTAGTGGGGATGACATTTTCCCCAAAGGGGATAATGATGCATAACTTGGCATTCAGTTTGAGGCACCAGCCATTAGTTTGGGTAAGGCTCTATTGGAGGATGTTCATATTACTAGGGGAATTTAAGACAGCACCCAGCATGCAGTCATCTGCAAACTTGGACAGCCATAGACCACTGGTTTTGGCTTGCACCTCAGAAAAGTGCATGCCAAACAGTAGAGGCCCCAAGACTGATCCTTGGGGTACATAACTTATTACGGGTCTACTACTAGAGGTGTCTTCCCCTACTTTGACTGAGTGGGTTCTATCAGTGAGCCAGTTAGCTGCCCATCTGGTAACATACGGGTTAATGCCTAGCTGGGAGGGTTTATGTATTATGCCTGAGTGAGGAATAGTGTCAAAGGCTTTGGCTTGGTCAAAGTAGGCACTGTGCAATATCTTCTCCTCATCCATGGCTTTGGTGACTGTTTCAAAGGAGTCAACCAAGTTTAACAGGCATGATCTCCCTTTGATAAAAAACAAACTGTGTGGGTTCAAGTGTTTGGAGGTTGCCAATGTCTTTGTTTATAAAGTCCATGATAGTGCATTCCATGGCCTTGCAGATCAGGCTAGTTAGGCTGATGGGCCTATAATTGCCTGGGTCAGTGGACGCTCCACCTTTGTGTAGAGGGATGACAGTAGCTGTCCTCCATTCAGCTGTGATGAAGCCTTTGCTCAGGCTGTGGTTGAATAGGGTGTCTAATGGAGCTGAGACCTCATGCCTGAGTTCATGTACGATATAGCCAGGGATGTTATCGGGTCCTATGGAGACTTTATTTTTTGCCTTTGAGAGGGCAGTAAGGACCTGCTCCATGGTGATGAGGGGAGGGGGCAGGTGTTGGGGATGTCCTGGTTTACTGATGGAGGGTACAGTGAGGTGAAGTTTTCACTGAACCTGTCTGCCAGCAGGTTGTCTATATCTATGGCATTTGTATATGTGGTTAATGACCACCAGTTCAGAGCAGATATAGGTGTAGCTTATCAGATTGTGGACATATGTGAAGAAGGCCTTGTGATTTTCCTTGGTGGATGTAGCCAATCTGGACTCAAAGTTAGCCTTAGAGGATTTCACCAGTGACCTTATTTCCTTGTTCAGACAAAGGACAGATTGCTTCCAACTTGGCACCTGCTCCTTCTTGTCCCTGGACAGCAATTTTTTCCTTCTATTATAGAGTTTGTGTATTGCTGCTGTCCACAAGACAGGTTTACTCTTCCTTGAGGAAGATGATTTGGCTCTGTCAGGTATTGCTGAGTCTATGCAGCTATGTAGGTACTCATATAAGTTTTTGATGTAGGCTTGGAAATTAGTGCTAGTTCCAACTGAAGGGACGATGGCTGTGAAGCTGCTTATACCTGCTCCGAGGAGATTGTAATCAGCTTTGGAAATGTTTTTTTCATTTGACCCTGACAAGGGGTGGTCAGGGGAGATGGTGACTTCAAAAGTGATCACATTATGGTCAGATCTTACCAAGGAGAATGACACTGTAGGGGTGCTACAGTGGCTACTCATGTTGGTGAGGACCAGGTACAGGATATTTTCACCTTTCATAGGGGTGTTGACAAGCTGATCCAATGCACTGCCATTGATGAAGTTAAGGAATCTCTGGGCATTCATGTTTGGGCTAGACTAGGACTTGCACTCTATGGCTGGGTAGTGAAAGTCACCCAGGATCAGGATAGAGGGTTGAATCTTGATGGATTCAAGTCCAGATAGGTGGAGTGTGTGTCCTGACTCATGGTTGGGAATCTGTAGCTAGCTATGATTTGAATATGTGTTTTGTCAACAGTCAACTGCACTTGTAGTATCTCCTGTGTGTCATACCATCTGAGCAGCCTGGAGGTGTGTGTGTGTCTTTGATAAATATTGAAACTCCACCTCCTTTGGTTTTGTAGCCCTCCATTTGGGGTCTGAAAGTATGGTAGGATGAGTAACCTGGTAAGGTTGGGGTGTTCTCCACAGCTTTGAACCAGGTTTCAGTGACTGCACAAATGTCATCATCCTCCAGGGCTAGGAATGCTTGCAATGAGTGTAGTTTCATGCAAAGACTCCTAGCATTTAGCAGCATGACCTTTAAATTTCATTTATAAGAGTTTTCCATGTTGGTAATTTTGTGCTCATGACTTTGCCTAAAAAAGGCATAATGGGGAGGCAAGAGCCTTTACCAGAAACCTAAAGCCCAGGGGAGACAGATGAAGGCTATCGCTGGCAAGGCATCATGGTCTGTCAATCATGTACTGGCTTGTGACTGAGATAGCAAGGATCCTAGGTTCTTAATGTGATTGCATCTCTAACATATTGTGTTCCTAGATGGTAGTAGTAGAGGGTTGTCTATGTACATAAGGTAGTTGCTACACTGTCCCAGGATACCCATATCAACCAGACTAGCAGAAGAAACCACAGGAAATTGTCCGTCCATGGTTATCAGAATCTGAGGAAGAGAGGTCAGGGATAGTAGAGAGGAGACTATCTGAGGAGAGTACCTATATGTGTGAGTATGGCTGGATAAAATCAATACAGTAGCTGCAGGTGAGGGCCTCACTCACACAGGAGTGCTGGTAAGGGAAAAAAAACTATAACTGAGATACCTCATAAAGGGTGAAAACACCACAGAGACGGTGTGGCAAACAAGCACAAACCCACATAAATGCTGGGTTGAAATACCACAAAAACAAAAGTAAAATATAAACACTGGAACTTACCACTCAACCTTTGTCTTAGCTCAACACCCTATGCCAGACCAGTTCCAACCAGTTCATTTACTCCCAGTAAGTGCAGGCAGGCCCTAGCCAACAGTAGATGGTATAGCAGGAAACACAGGAATCACACAAATGGATATGAATACAGCAAAACCTGTAACCAGACTATGTTAAAGATATTTTATCTCTGTTTAGGTCAATTTAATACAGGAGAACAGATACACACTTAAATATAACAGTAGCAAACAAGAGCAAACTGATTAAAACAAATTAACCAATTAACTTATAAAAAAGCTCAAAACTGAGGCCTGTCCCAGCAGTCTTCAATCAGACAAGTTCTAACTGCACACTTCTGCCACTAGGGTGCAGGGAAAGCCTCTCCAAAAAAGATTGCCTGGATTAGTGCTCAAGTTATACAAACAGAGCTAGATTCAGCAGGTCTGAATCTAGTCTATGCTACAGCAAACAAGGTGCACCAATTTCAGAAAGACACAGTTCAAATAAACAGGCACAATAAGCCTTTAGTCACCAATTCCTAGCTCAGAAGGGCAGAATCTACCCACTCCTCCCACAAGAGTGCAGACTACAAACCATCTGAATGTAAAATAACTGGCCTGAAGACCAAGTGTTTATACTAGAACTAAGACACTTTTAGAATAACAGACAATAAGCCTTTGGCCAGCTAATCCCAACTTAGAAGGATGCAAGCAACCTCTCTTGCCACAAGAGTTCAGACCACAAACCTTCTTAATGTACAACTGGCCTGAAGCCCAAGTGCTTACACCAAAAGGCTTAGAATAGCAGTTACAATTTAATCAGGCTATTAACAAGCAATAATAAATGCAGCAGAATAAGTGCAATTTAGTACTTTTAAGAACAGACAGCAAAACCAAAATAGAGTAATAAAGTAGGAAGAAACACAAATAAAGCAAAATTATTTTTCTTTTAGGTTAAGTGGGAAGGGGTGAAACATGATAATTTAAGGTTGGGAAACCAGGGGGGGGGGGGGCTACCCAAATGATCTGTCTCTACTCAATAGAATAAGCTGATGAGATGGGACTGGGAGGAATGTCCAAAATGAGATTTATATAAGGGGCAGGCAACTCAAAAGCCACCAAATATAAGAACACAATGAGGTCTGGGCAGGTGAGAAGGGAACTCTTAAAACTCCAACAGAACAGAAAACAAATGTAATACTAGAATAAGATCCACAATAGAAGTGATCAAACCTTAAATAAAGAGCTTCAAATAGGTTCATAGGTTCATACTAGGCTATCTGCCCTAGGGCATTTATAAGCCTAGCCAGAGTGTGTTTGGCTTTCGCCACCCATTTTAAATTAATTTTGCTATGAGGTTAGTATACTGTGCCTCTGTCTAACAGTGACACAGAAGTGATAGCCGGGGTAAACCTACGATCTTCCATCCACTCATCAAGATTCCTCTTGAAGAGAGTCAATGTGGGACTCTGCCTAACCTGGACTGGGATTTTATTCCAGAGTGAAGGGAGCCTCTGGGTTATGAATCTGTCCCTCCAGCATGTCCTATTTATTTCAGTGCTGAGGTTCAAGTCTCTCGAGTGCGTAGCTCGATGGGATTTGGATTTTCTGAGGTGCAGCATTCCATTAATTCCGGGTTGGACATGGCTTTATACGTTAGGCACAGATCGCCTCTGAGCAGGCGGTATGCCACTGAATAGAGCTGGAGTTTCTTTAACCGGACAGCATATGGCATGTGTTTGAGCCCTTTGATCCTCTTGGTGAGGTACTTTTGGGGTCTTTCCAGTTGCTGCAGGTGTCTGGTAAGGTACATCCCAAAAGGGGCATTGTACTCAATTATGGGCCTGATGAGGGATGAGTAAAGAGGTACGATGACCTCCCCTGATCTAGATGTGAATCCCTTCATGATTAGGTGGGCTATATAAAATGTTTTTCTAACCACTTTGGCCACGTGGTTGTCAAATGAGAGATTGCTATCAACTTGGGTCCCCAGGTCCCTAATGACTTCTTCTGTACTTAATGGATTACCACCTATGTGGTAATTTGTGGGCACTTTGTTTTGCCAAAGGGATGACTATACACTTTTGGCGTTTAGCTTGAGGCCATGGCTCTGGCACCAGTTGTCTGTTTCTATGAGGCCCTTTTGGAGGATGCTTGTGTCGGCTGGAGAGTTGATTATGGCACCCAGTTTGCAGTCATCTGCGAACTTGGTCAGCCACAGTCCTTCCGTGTTGGCCTGTACCGAGAAATATATACCGAACAAGAGAGGTCCCAGGACTGAGCCTTGTGGGACGCCACTTGTAACTGGCTTGGAGTCTGACATGGCTCCAGCAATTCTAACCATGTGGGTTCTGTCCTTGAGCCAGTTTGCAACCCATCTAGTGACATAGGGTTTTATATTTAAGCTGGTGAGCTTATCTATAATGCCCGAGTGGGGTATTGTATCGAAGGCTTTTGCGAGGTCCAGGTTGGCTGTGTGGACCACCTTCCCCTCGTCAATGGCCTTGGTGACTGTTTCAAAGAAATCGACCAGGTTTAAGAGGCAGGATCTGCCCTTAACAAAGCTAAACTGGGTAGGATCCAGTGCCTGTAGGTCCCCAATATCTTTATTTATGAGGTCCATGATGATCCTTTCCATAGCTTTGCAGACCAAGCTAGTCAGGCTTATGGAGCGATAGTTTCCAGGATCCGTTGAGGCACCACCTTTGTGGAGAGGGACCACTGTTGCTGTATGCCACTCTTTGGGTACATATCCTGTAGTAAGGCTAAGATTGAACAGTAGTTTTATGTTTGGGTTTAGCTCTTCTTGGAGTTCATGTAGGGCAGCCGGGACACCATCTGGTCCCATTGATGCTGTGTTTTTGCTTTGGAAAGGCGGCTCTTACCTGAGCATCTGAGATGTCAGGGGCAGCACTCTGTTGGGATAGATATTTGCCCTTTTGGTGGGAGAGGGAGAAGTTTGCACTGAACCTGTCAGCTAGGATGTTGGCAATGTCTGTGGGCTCGGTGTATTTTTTGTCATTTTGGACTAATTCTGAGCATATCTGGGAATTCCCACCCAGGTTCCTAACATAACTAAAGAAAGCCTTGTGATTATCCTTAGTGTCCTTTGCAATTTTTCTCTCGAAGCTGGCCTTAGACGATTTTATGAGTGCCCGTAGTTTTTTGTTAATACTGATCAGAGATGCCTTCCCTTTTTGGGATTTTGCTTCCTCCTTCTATTGTATAGTTTGTTTATGGCTGGGGTCCACCAGACAGGACGTCTGCCTTTGGAGGATTGGGTCTTGGTTTTATTTGGGATTGCATGATCCATGCATTCCTGAAGGCGTTCATAGAATGCATTTATAAAGGATTCTGCGGTCTGGGCTGTATTTTCCACAGGCCCGGGGGCTTTGAAGGATTTCGCCTCGGTTTTGAGGCGTGTGAAATTTGCTTTAGAGAAGTTTTTCACTGTGGTTTTCTGGGCAGGGGGTGGGGTCGGGATGTGAATATCCAGTGAGATTAGTTTATGGTCTGATCTTACCAATGAGGGATACACTTCTGGTCTGGAGCATAGTGTCCCCATGTTGGTGATGATCAGGTCCAGTATGTTTTCCCCTCTTGTGGGAGTGGTAACAAGTTGTTCCATAGCATTTGAGTTTATAAATTCTAGGAACCTTTGGGCTAGGGTGTTGGAGCTAGAGTAATGCTCCCAGTCTATGTTTGGGTAGGTGAAGTCGCCCAATATAATGGTGTTTGGAGAGACCTTCATATTTTCCAGTATTCTCAGGAAGGCCAAGTGGGGTTCCTGTGTTTGGGAGGGTGGTCTGTAGCAGGCTATAAACTGGAAGGCAGTTTTACCCACAGTTAGTTGCACATGGATAGTCTCTGATGCTTCGTGCTGTGCCACCAACCTGGAGGAGTGGGTATCTTTGACAAATATTGATACTCCCCCTCCTTTTGTGGTTCGGTCCAAGTTTTGGGGCTGAAAAGCATGGTATGAGGTATAACCTGGTAGTGCTGGGGTGCTCTCGGGAGCCTTGAACCAGGTTTCTGTTACTGCACAGATATCGATGTTCTCCATGCTAAGGAGAGTTTCGAGTGCGTGCATCTTGAGGTTTAGACTTCTGGCGTTGAGTAGCATTACTCTTAGTTTCTTATCCCTTGTGATACCTATGGAGGTGGGTTTGTCTTTTGAGCCTTGCCTAAAAAAGGCACTATGGGGGTAGCAAGAGCCTTTGCCAATATCCAAAAGCCCAGGGGTGACAGGTGCAAGCCGTCCCTAGCGAAGCATCGTGGCTTGTCGAGCATGTCATCCCAGGCTGACAGGCATTGGATCCCCTTTGAATGACACCAACACTTAAGCCAATTGTTGAAATTGTCAACATTAAATGCAGAGATGACTGATATTCAGAGCAATGCAGACCACACAAACACTTCAGCTAACTACAGATATTTTTAAATAAAAGAGCAATGCTGTCTCTCAGCTCTTCCCACTAATTAACTGATGCTATTCACAGTTTGCAAAAAAATTCCTGGGTAACTGTTTTTAACTGACCCTAGCCACAAACTCTTAAAACTCCAACAGAACAGAAAACTTAAAACTAAACAAATGTAATACTAGAATAAGATACAAAATAGAAGTGATCAAGCCTTAAATAAAGAGTTTCAAATCAAAATGAAATGCAGAGATGAGTGATACTGAGAGCAATAAAGACAAATATACTATATTCCCATCTATATGTAAACAATTTTACATTTCCCTAGTGCCTTACTATTAGCAAGGTAAATGCAGATGAGTGGATGTTGTCAGATACAAAGACCCATTCAACATGCAAAGGTCTTTCTCTGAGACAGGTCTGAAAGTAATAATCAACATTAATGTTGTTTGTCACCTGTCTTCAGTTCCCAGGTTAACAGCAGCTAACATACATTTTAACTTCTCTGCTTCAGAAGTATGTATCTGTCTGATGTTTGTGTAGAACTGGAAGTCATAACACAGTTAAACACTTTTACATTTTCAACCTAGTAATTATGTTTCAAAACAATACAAAAACCTCTAGCTATAGACAGTTACGTCTGCTTGCTGCACAGAAATTGAGACAACACATTCGTAAAACCAGTTCAGCTTATTTACTTGAAGTTTTGCAACTTATGTCTGTATGTTCGAGGCTTCCAGCTTCTACTATTAATACATACATTTGCGCAAGTAATACCTTATATAAATTTCTGTTCTTTACCAGTACAGTACACTGTGGTTACACTCTTGAAGCTCAATCATACCTCTCAACTTCTTAGAGCAAGACATCTGGACAAAGGCATAAATAAATGGGAAACAAATGCCAAAAAATAGTGACACTTTATAAATATTGCTCTTACACACTTAGTTGATAGAATAGCAGGTTTTGCATTCGCATGAATTTTCTGAAGGATATGACATCTGACATTCAAATGTGTGCAATTATTTTATGACTTAAGTCTTTAATGATTTGCCAGTGATTTGCCAGACAAAACACAAACGTATGAGTAAATGACTACAAATATGAGGCAAACATGTGGTCAGTCTGCAAAACTCTGGACAGTTGAGAGGTATGAGCTCAGTACATAACATACAGTTCAACACACACTTCTGCACCAGCTTAATATCCACATAACATATATTGGTCTTTTACATTTGTAAGACAAGCATATGTATCATATTAATATTCACAAATGACATATGATTATTTACAACATCCCAGTTAGCTGGGCTGGCAATGTCACCGTCAGTATTGCACAACAGACAATCCAGTAGTAGCCATATATGAGCTGACCCTTGCTGGTGTGACTCAGGGGCCAGAGCTGTGATCTATGTCACTGAAGACAGAGCCATCAGGGATGGTCATAGGTGCTGAACAGCAGACTAACAGCAGCATGTCAGTCCCGAAAGTGTTGTTGAGACTAATGTTTAAATTTCTATTTCCCATGATTGCATCCCCCCATCAGCATTCCATTACATGCTTAATTGTATGACATACCTGGTATAATGATGTACTCCTTTGTCAGAAGAAATCCACACCAAGAAGTGTTGTAAAAAATCGCAGTCTGTCTTCATGAAGAAAGTGTCAGACCTGTTTAGCACAGGCAGCAACTTGCCTTTTGTAGGTAATGCTTGTGAACAGGTGATGGTCTGTGCATCAATCTGTGGCTCCCACTTGCTAATTGCATCCAGAAAAGCTGTGTTGCCTTTCCATTAGCCAATGGCATGGCAACCACAGTGCTATAAAAAAGTCTTCATGTGGACCTTACCCCTTTTCCTGGCCTGTGAGGAGGGCATTATTGAGGTTTGGGTGCTACAGCATCATAGAGGGTAGGTAGAAATACTGTCCACTGTTTGGATTGATGTGTTATGTCCACAGTTTTGCATGCAATGTCTGCATACCTCTCAACCTCTGTATATATACATACACACACACACACACACACACACACACACACACACACACACACACACACACACACACACACACATATATATATATAATGACAGTAGTGTAAGCCATAGCTTCTCGAACTTATTTTTAATTTCAGTTTTTTGCTTGATTTACTCTGATTTGCATTATCAGACCAACTCAATACCTGTAAATGCACAACAAAATCACCTAGGCAAACTGCACATGTTAAGACTTCCAATTTTTAGTCCAAGTACTGACAGGCCCTCTCCTACATTCATCCTGAAGCATTAAAACTATCATTGTAATCCAGGTGCTGCTAACTGGCCACTCTTGCTTCTCCACTGTCTGCAGTGGAAAACTATGTATTTTATCTTGAATCCTGGAAAATGTATCATACTTGTTTAAAAGTATTTTTCTTATAATGCAGCACAGAG
>NC_056732.1:1592058021-1592083021 GCF_019279795.1 Protopterus annectens | reverse complement strand
CAAGGTCCAACATACATTTTTCAGAACAATGTACATGGAAATGAAATCATACCTGTAGTATAACAATAATAATTTGTGGTACATATAAGAGGCGGGGGGAGAGAAAAACATTCCATTAACAATTTAATTTGCTATATTTTTCACAACAGTACTGCTCAATACTCTACAGGTCTGCCCTTACTTTACATCTACATGTGCCCTAAAGCTTCTGTAGCATTTACATACCTCTCAAGCTGTTGACATGGAATGGTATGGGCCCAGCTGTAAGAACTATAAGTATATAACTACAGGGGACTTGTACATGTCAGGGTAACATACATGAGTAACAAGGTGTACCCTGTACTAATGTTGTGTGAGCGTGCTATTGACATACTTCAGTTGGAGTTATATCTGTGTCCAAGGTTAATAGCAATAGTGATCAGTAGCCATAACAGCATGACACTTGAGAGACATGCACTGGGCATAGTGCATAGTGTATATACCTAATCTGCTGTCATTTGTAGGCATGTGTTTAGACTATCTGCACACATATACATGGCAAACAGCCATTTGAACAGCAGAACATTTCAGTGGTATAATTCAGTTGGAATATTACTCTACTGCCTGACATTTTATTAAATGGACTGCTATCAACTTGCTGAGCACCGCTGTTTACACACTAGTACATTTGGACACTGTTTATTAATATACCCTTCATACGGCTACTACAAACATTTCTTTACCTGTAAGCCCTGTGGAGAAAATATCTGTTACAGTTTCTACAAATAGGCAAGACTACTTGTCTGTAACTATAAATATATGTTAGTCCCAGTCCCTGGATTCAAACCCTGGTCTGTGTGTGCAAAAAAATGAATAACATATCTATTTCTTATCACACTGAGCTACTGGGCCACTGCTGTGAGCTTTTTGACTGGTTTGTGCCTAAAACTCGCTTGGTTACAAAGTCTGTCCTGGTAATATCAATAGTGTTACAGAAGATTGCAGTAACGGTTGTACATACATGCATGAGATGCATTCATGACAGAGACAGTTGGTAAACTGTGTATTAATACTTGGAATGCAGGTGTACGCATTTAACCCCTAGTGGATGTGAATATGTCTAATCTGTACAGACTATAGCAGGGTGCTTGGTTGCATACCTGACCAATATACATTTGCACATCGTACATTTGCAGTCTCCACCTATTACAGTCTCATACTTCCCTGCATCAGCGTACCTACATTCAGGAATATGTAGACCTGAAATGCAAAGGTTAACAGAAGACAATCCCGAGGGGAACACACTATAATACATTACACATTACTATTCAAGGTTCAGATCTTAGTGCAGAACATCTTTCAAATTGCATTGTATCTTGTTTTACAGCTCCACATCTACACTTTAATATAACACTTCTTTATCAACAAAATTTCACTCAATTCATGGTGTCAAAGCCATATTTGCTGTGGAGCACCTGTATAATTGTATTTCTTAAACAACAGACCAGAATAAACACAACAATTAGTGGGAATAACTTTATTGAGAGTGACATGACACAGTGGTTTATTAAATTCAAAGGTCTGAATGCAGTTGTACTAGATATCCTGTAGATGATCAAAGAATGTCAGTTATTACCTTTATGTTTTCAATCACAGTGTACTTTTTTACAAGCTGCTTAGTGCTATTACAGTATATACTTATGTCAATCCTACACAGTATTACTGCAGTATTAGCTTTCTTTCATCAATAGTAGCTTGTTTGATGCCTTCATCTGTATTGCACAGTACCTGCCATTACTCACTTATATCAATGTGGGTCTGGAACACATTTTATTGTAGTACACTCAAAACACATTTTACCTAATGACAGTAAACAATGCATACTCTTTCTTATTTATTGTACTATATATTGCAAGATAGATCTGTACTCACCACACTGTCAGTGCAACCTTGCCAGGCACATTGTGAGTCCTCTCCTCTGGAGCTGTAGAGGGAAAAAACACCATTATTGATACCTGTCTATCACATATTCTGCTAGAATCTGGTAAAGCGATGGTTTATATACTTACAAACTACTGGAGCAATCCTGTCCCGAGCATCTTGGATCCATTGGGCCAAGAGCACCCACTTTCTCTGCTTCAGGTCATCATAATGATGATTCACCTGCTCACCTGTCCGGGGGAATTCCAGTGGCACTGGTGAGGTCACATGCCAGATGGTCCCAGGCCTCAGACTAGTATTGCGAACCCTGGTACTGGCCCTGCAGCAGTCTGTCATCATGGTGTTCAACAAGGAGTCCCAGCCATGACTCTGGACTCACACCCCCTCTCCAGCTCCTGCCATAGTTCTTGCACAGGTCAAACTCCAACAGGTTCTGCCTGTATTCCCACCTGTGCAGTTTAAATAAGGCTATTTTCTCACCCTTTGCTGCCATTGGACCATTTTTAAAAATGCTAAGCTCTGCTTAGCAGTGAAAAAACACTAAGCTTAGTTGAGCAGTGCTTAAAGTGTCAAATGCTTAGCAGTGCTTAGTGGTGTGCAAATTTGCTTAGCTATGCTGAGGACTGCTTAGAATGGGAGTGCTTAACACTGCTCAAACCGGCTAAGTGGAGCTAAGCATTGCTAAATATTGCTCAGACAGGTCCTGCTTAAGCATTGCTTAGTTTGGCTTAGCACTGCTTAGCACGGTTTAGCTAAGGGCAAACAAGAGTTGTACATGATAACATATATATATATTGACATCAATTACTCATTATTGATACTTTATTGTTATGTGTTTGTATTTTACTTTAATTACTGTACCTTGGTGTGTGACTAAACTGTATTAGAGGCTTGTGTTTAACTGGGGCTTTTCATCTCATAAATCCACTGACACTGGGATTCTGGATCAGCTGTACTAACCTAGTTGACAAATATCAATAACTAGGGCAAAAAAAAAAAACATAAATAAAAATGCTTTTCAATGTAAAAGCTGAAGGCCTGTCTTGGTATTCGAACTGTGTACCTACTGCACAAGAAGCCATGACTCTAACCATTCAGCTATACATTTCTATATAGCTTTTAATTACTTTTAAGCACTTCTGAGCAATGTGCCACACCACACAAACACATTCAGCTATGCTTAAACTTGACAAAATAAATAAATAAAATAAAATAAATAAATAAAAATGGGAAATTACATTGGGACATTTAATTTCAGTGTTGTACGGCACTCTGATAGTACAGCGGGTGTGTTACAGACACTGTAATACACCCCCTGTGTGACATAAATAAATATAACAATTCATAAGTGTCCTGAGACACTTTTGTTTATCTTTAAGTGCCTGTGTGAATTACATAATAAATGTATAAATAAGTGTCCGAGGACACTATTTTACTCTTCTAGTGCTGTATGGCACTTTGACAGTGCAGGGGGTGTATTACAGATACTGTAATACACCCCCTATGTGATATTACAAGTTAATTTATTAAATAAGTGTCCAAGGACACTTTTTTACTCTTTTATTGCCATATGGCACTTTTACAATGCAGGGGGTGTTTTACAGATACTGAAACACACCGCCTTCATGACATGGCCAGATAAATTAAGTAACTTAAGTCTCCAATGACACTTTCTTTATTGTTTTCTGCCATACGGCACATTGAGAGTTCAGGAGGTGTGGTACAGATATGTGAGCACTGTAATACACCCCCTTACACTCATTCAGTAAACGTGTACATGGCTCCCCCTCAGTAGAGCGCCTTCATTAGTATGCAAGATGTGCTGCTGAAAGGGAGATGCAGACACAGACACTGTTCACTCCATGTAGGAAAAATGCTATTCCTATACGGAGTTTATTAAGTCTGGGGAAAAGAGTTTTTATTGAATCTTAACAATCATAACCTTTCTTATTTGCTTTCAACATTGATGACAAGATTTACCTCTTGAGCTTTACTCATGAAGTAAATTTCTAGCATCCATGTCTCTAACACATAACAAGTCAATTATGCTCAGAGACTTGATCTTAATTCTAAATGTGTTAATATTAAGCATAAAATAAATTATTTCTAATGCAGCATTTCTGTATTTAAAATGCATTCTATTATACAAATTTTATATTGCTATGATCAGAATCTGTAACAGGTGGAACAACAGTGATAACTACATTTAACAGTAACAACAGAAATTAGAATACTAGCACATAGAATAATAATTTCTAGCAGATTAACTTTCCTTGTGTGAAGAAAGTAATGTGCATAAGTACTCTGTATTTAGTGTTGGATTTAGAGTTTAATAATGATATGCTGATAGCATTTAAGAAGCAAGGCATTGGCAATTACTGGTTTTGGTAGCAAAAGAAAAAACATTGTAAAACACAAACAGTGGGTAAAAAAGGTCTTTATTCTGAATGTACTTGAAGAAAGACAAACAAGTTGAAATACTTTAGGAAGCAGTGGGCTTACTCCTAACATCTTTTAAATAGTTTTATTTCCTTAATAAACAACTCCATAATGATAGTAAAATAACATGGCTACTTATATTACGTCATTCGTTTTATTGCCATTTATGATATCATATATATCTTTTTTTCTAGAAAAGGAAACTGTTTAAAAGATGGCTTGCAGGTACATCTGCTCTCCTGGCAGTTATTTCTTGTAATTATTTTGTTTGTTTCTTAGTAAAGACATTTTCAATTACATTACTTGACATCTTGACAATGTTGCCATTATTTTTATTAGATTCTTTTTTTAGTGCTTCAAAATGAGCAAGGGAACAGTTACAAATCTCAGGAGTAATTCTGAACCCTTTCTACAGCTGGTCTCTGTTGCACCACAGTGAAAGTATAAGAAGCCAACACTATACAGTAAAGTTGCATTTTAATACATAGACGACCATGGCACACCAGATTCTTTTGGATATCTATCTGCTTAGATCACATCAGTATGCTTAATTCTGTAATCGACTGATACCATCTAAGTTTTTAATTGGGCGATTGTTTTAACAATTTTCTTTCTCTGTCTACGGTTTCTTAGAGAGCTGAGAATAATGTCTACTGGTAAAAGACTGACATGTAGACTTTATTGTGTCCATATCGCCCTTTACAGATTATTTGTTTACAATGGCACCTCTAAAATGAGACAACTTGTTCTGCATGTGGTCAGTTCTTTACTCATAGTATCTTTCTTTCTATGCTTAACTACCCAGACAGGGTGTAGACTGCAGAGTATGACTCTAGAACACTACACAAAAGGAGGAGACATTGTCATTGGGGGTATTTTTCCCATTCACTACAAAAAAGTTTATCCTACACTCACCTTCAAGGAACTTGAATATCCAGTTCTATGCCAAACGTAAGTAAAGCATTACTTTTTTGAACTGCTTTGTTTCACATGAAATAGCTTACCTGTTATAATATTGTAAGGTATTTTGATGACCAGCAAGTTGATGTAACAAAAATTATATGGTAAGTACCTTGCATAATTCAATAGCAGTGATTACTAACGCACGCCTAAATAGGTTGCAACTGAAACGCAGTTTTGTTGAACAGCTGAAAAAGAGCTACCATCAACTCTGAGTATGTAAACAACCCTCAGTATTAACTAATTATTAAAATACATATATTAATAGTCGATGTACAGATTTCAAATTTACTCAGACACAAAGTAGTTATTGCAATGGAGCTCTGTAGGGAATGTAAAAGAACTACACTTTCTAGTCTGGCATGTTACACTTTCTAGTCTGGCATGTGAGCACTTAAGCATCATTTTATAATGTTTTTTTTATCACAGTGAGATATTTTACAGCTTCCAGCAGTTGCATCAAACATACTAGTAACTTTTGTCTAGCAAGTTGTTTCATTTCCAGGTTTGAACTGGTTGCTGTGGCTGTGCTAGTACAATTAAATGTACCATCTTTATAGCACTATTTTATGACATGAATAGGGACTGTAAAGCTATAAGCGACATAGAAATCCACAGGAATAATTTGACTTGTTTTGTGATTACTTTTTTACAGCTACCTCATGATTTAAACATGGTGGCTATATATTATAAAATACTGCACTTTCATATGTTTTCCCCAGTATTTCAGGTGAACTGTGACTGGTACCAAAGTAAATTCATTATGTCAGCATTGATCATATTTAGTTCAAAGATATACTTTTTAAACAATTATAGAGATCTTGGGTAGGATTATTTATTTACACATTTTTTGTCAGTCTGACTAAATTTAAGAGGTAATTTTACTTGTTAAAAGCTACACTGTAAACAGATAAGGTTTCAATGTAATGTGAATGCTTTGAACATCTAAGCAACATAATGTGTTCTGTGCATTGTGTAAATATAAATGTAATATAAATTGCATGCTCTGATAATTTTTAGAAAAATTTGTCAGTTTATAAGGCATTCATTTATTCATTCATTCTCCTCTTACCTGATTAATTCAGTGTAGGGTCACAGAGGTGTCACCACCAATCCCAGCAGTGCAGTGGCTGCACGAAAAGACATCTCATTGGTGGTACCAGTTCATTACAGGACAAACACACATGCTCACTTTCACCTGGCAAATGGCCACACAGACTGAGAGGATGTAAAGACTCCGCAGAAAATGGATCCCACCTGAGAACTGAACTGGAAAACCAGGTGCTGTGAGGCAACAAAAATAACTGGTTTAATACAATGCTACTCAAGGTCCTAAATTTAAAAACTGTTTTCCTGTGCAAATAGAATTAACAGCATAATAAAAAATAGAGTGGAAGAGTAAAAAGACATAACAAAAAAAAAATGGACAACAGGCTGAGAACAAAAATTTCATTCTAAAGGGGTGTCAACAAATACATTATTTCTTGGAGCAATTTGATGAACTCTGTTTTGCATTGTTCTTTCTAATTTCACAAAATTATAAACTAAGGGCTAAACAGAATTATTATGGTTTATGTGCCATAATCCGCATTGTCATAATTATTTATTTATAAATTGTGCTTGCAGATTCTCAGGTCAGACATTCATAATGTTTCTTTATTCTGCTGCATAAGCAGAGATAGTTTTGCTTCTATCTTCTGCACTGGCAATGTGAAATATCTGCTAGTTTCAGTACATTGTAAAGCTCTCAATTTACTGTAAATTACAAAATAATTTTTATTGCGAATACTGAAAATATTATAAACATAAACAGGCAAGTACTAAATGGAAAAAATAAACAGAAAATCAAATCAAAGGAGCTTCAGAATAGCTAGCATGTAGATGTAAGTTAAATATACTCTCTTATCTATTAAATACAGACATGTTCGAACTCTTACACACACAACATATGCACATAAATATGTATTTACACAACACACACACATTCACTCATGAACACACACACACACACACACACACACACACACACACACACACACACACACACACACATTTATGTTCATGGCTGTGTGTGTTTGTGAATCTGTGTGCATGTATGTGTATGACAATAGGGCAATATCTGGCTATATATGAACATAAATATCTCTGTCTGTCCATCTGACTATCTACTTGTGCTCTTAATTTAGTAAGACATCTCTTTGAAACAATAGCTTTATAGAGTGCTGTTTTACTGCTGTCAATGAATTTAATACCAGAAACACCAAACAAGTTTTTGTAAAGGTGGGCACTCTATAGGGTAAACCATGTGCATGTAAATAAATAATATTATTTTGAGTAGTACCAGGGTTATCGGTATAATGTGTGGTAGCAGGGTTTTCATACAGAAGATCAAGATACTGCTATCCTAAGGATTTTGTTTTGGAGATGGTATATATATATATATATATATATATATATATATATATATATATATGTGTGTGTGTGTGTGTGTGTCTGTGTGTGTGTGTGTGTGTGTGTGTGTGTGTGTGTATGTGCATGTGTCTGCGTGCATGTATATATATATATATATATATATATATATATATATGTGTGTGTGTGTGTGTGTGTGTGTATGTATATACAGTATACATATTATTAAGTTTGTTGGGGTTACAGGCTGAGCTCATGAAAGGTGGAACCCAATAGGTGACATATCACCATGCCGGTGAGTATCCCACTGCATGCTCCTTAATGGTGGGGTTGCATAGACATGTCACTACGGAGGTTGGGCATTCATCTAGTAGTGTCCCATTGCATGATCCTTGGGGGGAGGGTCACAGGCATACCACCATAGAGATGGGGCATTCATTTAGTAATATCTATTGCATGAAGGTGGGGGTCACAGATAGGTATCTCACAGTGGAGGTATAACATTCATCTAATATACCCCATTGCACATCCTCATGCATGGTGAAAAGAAACAGGTAGATCAGGACTTAGGGCTACATACATAAACACCTAGAGTTTGCAAAATGAAAGTCCCAGTCTTAGGTAGCCAGATCCTCACTCCCTGGTGATAGGGAAACAGACATGCTGATTAAGCAACCAGGATGAGAGCTCATGATCAATGAGGACAGGACAAAAAGTATTTGCATTAAAAAAATCTAGGACAGTTGTTCTGACTGCACGTATGCAGTCTTTTTGTGACTATCAATTATGCATTTTCCAAATAAATGAAAAAAGTGAAAGAAATGAGTATCAGCATTATCTGTCATCAAACAAAACTGATTAATAGCTATGTCATCAGTTTTGTATATCTCCTGTTTTAAGGCTTTCAAGGAAACATAACATATACAGAAAATTGTTAGGTATTCATCAGTTAAGCCACATTGTCTGTTGGGAGATGACACACTGCTCTTTCTTGAAAAGAAACAGACTGGAACAGTGACTGAAATGGGTCCAGATTGGATCAATTCACTATCCTAGGTAGTGAAAAGTAGAAATAAATAAATAAATATATGTATAGACAAGACAGACCCTTACACCAAAAAAAACAAGATATGCCTTGTGTTTCTCATAGCACTTTGAGTTGTGTAACAGCCTTCCCCTATTAATCTCACATTGTGTATCTTTTTGTATACCAGTTTATTTAGGTTTCAGAATTTATAAATATATGAAAGATAGCACATTTTTATTCAGATACAAATATGCTTGCAAAGATTTTAAGGTGCGTATACTCCAGTATATATTGCATCAGGACTAACCATCCGGTAACACCCCGACCCCATGTGTGAAAATGGGGAAAATGGGTTGTGGATGGATGGATACTCCAGTATAATCTATCATGCAACTGGTAGTAATTCTAAGAAAAAGATCAAATATTATATGACTCATACCGTATGTCAAAAGTCTGAGTTATTTTCTGTTTTGTTTCTTTTCAAGATCTGATTACCATTTTAAATACTGGCATGTAATGTGCTATGAATGTTAAAACATTTGTGTCTATTAGACTGTATCCTTTTAGAGAAACAAATAGGGACATACTTACTGTATATTATACTTGCATACCTTTGTTCATTGTATAGCTTGTTACAAAAAAGCTTATGTGGCTGGTGCAAAGACTTTTCTTTTTTAAATGTTTCCCTTTCAAAGGTCATTTTTCATTAAGTACAAACAGCTGGAATTCTGAAATACTTTTGGTTCAAGTGTTTATTTACAAGTAACATTAAACCCAAACAATTCAAACACACTGATAATAAGTATTTTAGAATTTGGCCCATTATTCATAGAACCATAGGATCACAGGAATTATACATCAAGCAAGTCAAGAGCCCATTTTACTTTGACAGAACACACTGTCATGGTGCATCGTCAACTTCCAGAAGGGCAATACATGTCAAAGTACAGATGAATGTTTGGATACCCATCCAGTAGTCCACACTGTTCTTCTAAGATGTGAGAATGTCACACTGTTTAACATGCAAAGGCATTTTGTTTTAGAGATAGGATAACCACTGGGTCGTAAATCTGTCCCTCAGTGCTACTGAAGGTTTATCTCCTTAGTTCAAGTGCTTGTGGAGCTAATTTTTCTCATAGAAGTACAACAGCTCTAGTAGGGGAGAGTCTTCGATGGTGTGGAATGCAAGACGCATAACTCTTCACTGGCCAGTGGATGGCAAGATATATGGTTAGATATTCACACCTGTTTTCAGCTTAGAGATTTTAGATCAATAATCTTTTTAGTTAGGAACTCTGGGACCTTTCAAGTAGAATGGTATGCCTGACAAGGTACACACTGAAAGTGGGATTTTACTCTATAATTTATTTTATTTATTTTACATTTGTTGACCGGGCTAGTCTAGCAGGATATATATCCATTTTCAGTAGAGTATAATTGATCCAATTACGACTGAGTACAGAGGGATGATAACTTTTTGGTTTTTTTTTACCTGGATTAGATGCGTATAGAAATTAGTTGGGCTACACAGAAGAATTTTCTGACTACAGGTGCTATGTGGTAATCGAAGTAGAGGCAGTTACCAACCCAAGTGCCAAAGTCCCTGATTACTGTATGCATTTGGGAGGAGTACTGGCTATACTGTAAGTTGCAGATGAGGGTTATTTACTAAGTGTGACAATACTGTAATCTTCATTCAGTTTATGCCCTTTTTGGGTACACCTTTGGTATGTTAGGACTACTTCTTGATGCGGTGATTATGCACATATAGGTTCATTGGTAGGTACCAAACTAGCTGCTCTTGTGGGCCATTTTAATACTAGCTAATTTCCCTCAAAGGTGAGAATCAAACTATGCACCTTGTGTCTGTGAGGTAAATACCTTAATTATTAGGCCAATCCCCAACCCCAAAGAAGATGAATGGTAGTACTGAATATGCTTTGAATTGTATAACAAAAACTGATCTATACAGGCAAATACTAGGCTATCAGTCTGTAGACTATTACAAGTCTAGCCAATACAGAGATCATAACTAAACCCTGTACCCTGTATCTGTAAGGTAAAAACCTTAGCCGTTATGTCACCCTTGCCTCTGAGCCATAGTAGCATAAACAATAACACTTAACTTACACTCATCAGCGAATGGTTAGACATCATCCTGTGTTTACAGTGTAAAGATAAAAGCATATACCAAAACAGGGACCCCAGCACTGACCTGTGAGATACACCACTTCTTATTTTCTCACTTTCTTAAGTGACCTCTGCCACCTTCATTTTGTAGGTTCTAACTTTCATCCAGTTTAAAAATGATTATACTTACCTTGTGATACAGAAGTGCATATTTTTAAATGTTGCATTTTACACTGTTTAAAAACAGATACATTGATTTGTCTGACTTTAAGACTCAGTTGTCTTTATTTTCTTTTTTTTAGCAATCTGCAGGCTTAATTAATAGTTTTAACAGAGCATCTAGCACTTTAAAGGCAGGTATTATACTGTATATTAAAATATACCCTATATTTTTCTGTTTCATTACAAAGAAAATAAAATGAAATGCAGAGGTCTTTTTATCAAAGTTAACAGCATCAGGACTTATTCATTCTCTGTTTCTCTCTCCAATGAGCTGCATCGGTCTCCTAGAGTGACCTTGTAGACAGCAAGTCAGAGTTGACAAGGCAAAGGCAGAAATGTAAGTAAGTCATCAGAATGTTCTTTTGCATCACACATGTATACCTTCATACTTACTGGTGATTTAGAGCCCCTGATCAGCCTTACAACATATTTGTGGAATGTGGTAGGAAACTGAAGCATGTGGAGAAAACCATTGTGAACACAGAGAGATCATGCACAGAAGGCACACCACAGGAGAACTGAACAGGAGAACATCTTGCTGTTAGACTAGTTTTTTACCAAAGACTTCAAACTCTATAGTTACTAGAAGGGTACAATCTATTCTAGGGTTTAATTCCTTCAGCTCTATGTGACTACTGTGTGACCTTGAGCAAGTCACTTAACTAGACATCACTCTGGGGAGACTGGGAAATTTGGCAAGGTTCCTCAATGTTCTCCTTGATCACACTGATAACTATCTATAAAACTATGATCCTTTATCAATTTTTAGCAGTTTATTGGCTACGTTAGTTTGAATTTACTTAAGTAATATCTTGTGAACAGTATATGCTTAATCAACTTTGCTGAACTAGAGACAGAATTATATCAACTATATTCTGTCCTGTCTGTTTCACACCAGAATGGTACATCCAATACATTGTTTTAATTTAGCCCTTTATGTTCACTTGTACATTCCTACATTATATCAGTGAAGAAAAGAAACATCAGGGCTGTGGAAACAAAAAACTAACTGATGTAATGATGTTCAATTGTAAGACATACAGATAAATTAGTAAAATCATTACATAAGGACAATTTCTGTACATATAACTAAGTGAAATACCAATTCTAAACTTACACTCTTAAAGAAAGTAGTAGCACATTTTGGATTAATTTTCACTACTCTGCTGTTACAATTCATTTTGCACTACAGCTATGCTAGACAGACATTCTAGCAATAGCACATGACTGGGTGTGGGTATTAGAGGATTTATCCATAGTTGGTGTGGTTTGATCATAATGCCAAAGCCCATCAGTGAAGCCAATCATTAGTAAATCCTGTGATTCCTGCACTCAGCAGTGGGTTATTGCTATTATGCAATGACATTATTTAAGAAAGAAATTGCTTACCTTTCTTAAATAATGTCACTGTATGATGGCACCTTAGTGTTCTACAACTTCCTTTGTTGATTTCAGATGTACCATGCATGAGTATGTTACTTACATCACTACATCATGACTTACATTACTGCATCATGACTTACATCACTACATCATGACTTACATTACTGCATCATGCAGTATAAGAGAGGCGGCATCTCTGTACAGGTTGTCTCTCTGTCTCTTTCTTTAAAAAAGAGACATGCGTGTTCTGCAAAAAGTTTTTTTTAAATATTAATTAGCTCAACTTAATTTACCCCTTTCCTACATTACTCAGTAATGCCCCAAGTCTCTCTCTGTAGACTACTACTTTTCCCAGTCTTATTACACTCACTGATATTTGAACCTTTCAGAATGTTGAGTTCTCTTAGATGCTTACAAACTTGTATTTTTCTACTTTGAAATTATCTTTATAACCCTGTCCCTACATTTGACTCTAATCTCACTCTCTCTCTGTCTCTCTCTTTCTCTCTTTGTCCAACCACTAGTTCTTAATTAAAAAAACTCACCATCAATTTATATAAAATAAAATTATGCTTTTGTGGATATCAACTCACTTATGCATGACTCTAGTTATTATCTTACTTCTACTAAAAATATAACGACAGAATTGCCAAGTAATTTAACAGTGAAAGTTATAATACTGAAATGTAAATCTTGACTATTACATATATGATAATGATTTAGTAGAAAATTTAAAACAAATTTCAAAAGACAGGGAAAAATATGAAGAAATATAAAATAAATAGAAAACTTCAAACTCCACAGCTTCAATGAAGAACTCATTTAAGAGCACACTTAAAGAAACATAATAAGACAATGGTAAGCACTTTTACGGTTCCATACCACTTCATCAGACCTTATTAAAAAAGGAGGAATCATTCAAATTTAAAAGCTAAGTAGTATCCTAAACAACCACTTGGATACATTCTAAGAAATGCATCATACAAATAAGTCAACCAATCATAACAAAGAAATAAAACCATCCTACATATTCATTCATTAAAAAAACAGTCATCAGTGAGGAAGTGGGTGTGACTTAAATATAGGTCTGAGAAATATATGTTCATTCAGTCCTGAATGTTTATCAGCTTTTAATTCAATAATTCATTTCAATTCACATGTCTCTGTAATATTACAGATATCCCCTCCCCTAATTATCTTCTTCTTTCAGCTTTTCCCGGGTAGGGGTCGCCACAGAAGATCACCTGTCCGCTCATGATTGGCAGTAGAGTTTTGTAGTGTCGAGTTGCCAGTCTGGCGCTCAACCTTCCACAGAAGGCACGCACATGCATGCACTCATGCCTAGGGCCAATTTAGAGTGTCCAATTCACCTACAGCATGTCTTTGGGATGTGGGAGGAAACTGGAGCACCTGGAGGAAACCCACGCAACCACAGGGAGGACATGCAGACTCCACACAGAAAGAACCCAGCCAAGGATCGAACCGGAGAACCTCTTGCTGTGAGGTGGCAATGTTAACTGCTGCACCACCATGGCCATTCTTATATCACCTCCCTAATGTTTTCATTAATTATCTTTAAAATTAAAAATTTAAAATGGTGTTCAATACCTTACTCAATAATATGCTTCACTAAAGCATTATTAACATTACCATGTCTAATATCATTGTTGTATCCTAGGATCCTATCTTTTAGCTGCTGACTGTTTTTTTTTCCTGCATAAAGGGCTTTGCAGCAACAGCAGCTAGCATAATAGACAATATTCTCGCTTCTGCAATCTGCATAGAAGTCAAACACAACTCTATGCCCTGAAGACTTACAAAAAATGAAGTATTAGTTAATATAAACTTACAAGCATTACAACTGTGACATGGATAGTTCATAGGTTCATAGGTAGGTACTAGGCTATCAGCCCTGGGGCCTATACAAACCCAGCCAAAAAGGTACCCTGGCTTTTGCCACCCAAGAAAATGATTTTCCTGTGCCACTGACGAGCAGAGCCACAGTAGTGATCCCCGGGGTGAATTTCCTATTTCCCATCCAATCAGCAAGATTTTTCTTGAAGAGTGCTAATGAGGAGCTTTGTTTGATATATATATAGGTAGTTTATTCCAGAGTATGGGAAGTCTCTGGGACAGGAATCTATCCCTCCGGCATGTTCTGTTTATTGTGGTGACAAGGTTTAGGTCCCAAGAGGGTGTAGCTCGGAGGGATTTCTTTAAGTGGAGCATGTCCAACAGCTCTGGGTTTGACATAGCTTTGTATGTTACACAGAGATCACCTCTGAGTAGGTGATATGCGATGGAGTAAAGCTGGAGTTTTTTGAGACAGTCTGCGCAGGGCATCTGTTTGAGGCCGGTAATCCACTTAGTGAGGTATTTCTGCGGCCTTTCCAGTTGTTGTAGATGTCTTGTGAGGTACATACCAAAAGGGGCATTGTACTCTATAATGGGTCTAATGAGTGATGAGTAGAGGGGAGCAATTACCTCTTTTTTTCTGGATGAGAAACCTTTTGTGATGAGGTGTACCACGTAGAAGGATTTCCTGACTACTGTGGCAATGTGATTATCAAAAGAGAGACTACTGTCCATCTGTGTCCCAAGGTCTCTTATCACACTTTTGGTGTTAAGTATACTACTGCCTATGTTGTAGTTCATGGGTACCGAGTTTTTACCAAAGGGGATGACAATGCACTTTTTGGCATTTAGCTTGAGGCCATGGCTTTGACACCAGTCATCTGTCTCAGTGAGGCCCTTTTGTAGGATGTCCACATCGTTAGGAGTTTCGATTATGGCTCCTAGTTTGCAGACATCTGCAGACTTCATTAGCCAAAGACCTTCTGTGTTAGCCTGTACTTCAGAGAAGTAGATACCAAACAGGAGAGGACCCAGGACTGAACCCTGTGGTACTCCACTTGTAACTGGTCTGAAGTCGGATTTGGTGTCTGCTACTTTCACAGTGTGGGTTCTGTCAGTGAGCCATTTGGCAACCCATCTTGTGACATAAAGATTTATACCTAGTTTAATGAGTTTATCTATAATTCCAGAGTGGGGGATGGTGTCAAAAGTCTTGGCAAGATCTAGATGGGCTGTGTAAACCACCCTACCCTTGTCTACGGCTTTGGTGACTGCTTCAGAGAAGTCTATCAGGTTTAGGAGACATGATTTGCCTTTTACAAACCTGAACTGGGTGGGGTCCAGCGTTTGGAGATTACTAATGTCTTTGTTTATAAGTTCCATGATGATACGTTCCATGGCCTTGCAGGCCAGGCTCGTCAGGCTAATGGGGCGGTAGTTCCCGAGGTCCATGGTGGCTCCCTCTTGTGGAGTGGGATAACCGTCACTGTGTGCCATTCAGCAGGCACAAAGCCTGAGGTAAGGCTATGATTGAACATGGTACTTAGGTGGGGTGTCAATTCGTTCTGTAGTTCATGTAGAATGCAGCCTGGAATGTTGTCTGGTCCCATGGATGCTGTGTTCTTGGCTTTGGAGAGTATGTTTTTTACCTGTGCAGCCATGATTACAGGAACTTTGCATTCTTCCGGTATAGAGATGGGCTCTTTAGGGGGTGAGAGGGGGGTAAAGTTAGCACTGAACCTATCTGCCAGGATGTTGGCAATATCAGTTGGGTCTGTATATTTAGTGCCATTGTGCTGTAACTCAGAGCAGATCTGAGTGTTGCCATTGAGATTCTTGACATAGCTATAGAATGCTTTGTGGTTGTCTTTAGAATTAGTTGCAATTTTATTTTCGTAACTAGCTTTGGAGGATTTTATCAGGGATCACATCTTCTTACTGAGGCTGACCAGGGAGCTCCTCCACTCATGGGATTTTACTCTCTTTTGCAACAGTTTCTTCCTTCTGTTGTGCAGTTTCTTTATAGCATGGGACCACCAGATTGACTTCCTTTGCTGAGCAACTAGCCTGGAGGTGTGGATATCCTTAATTAATATGGACACACCTCCACCTTTGGTGTTCCGGTCCAAGTTACATGGCCGAAAAGTGTGGTGTGAGTTATAGCCTGGTAGTGCAGGGATGCTCTCTGGATCCTTGAACCAGGTCTCAGTCACTGCACAGAGTTACTTTGCAATCATATGCTAAATGTGTGGTAACATATTCTGCCTTATAGGAAAGCTGCCTTTTCAATGATAATTACAATGATAATGCAATGATCTTTGAATACAATGAACACTATACCTTACACATTTGTCCACCTCCTGACAGGCCAGACAGTGCACACCTTCAATCTATTCCCATTTTAATCTACTGCCACGGACTCCTGTCATAAGCCTTCATGGACCTTAAAAGCAAAGACGAGTAGTTTGTGGCCATCTACACAGTGCTTGGAAAGTCAGTCTATTCCTGTTTAAATCTACTGCTGTGGGCTTCTGTTATAAGCCCTCACAGACACTAAACGCAAAGCCAAGTACTCTGTGGCCATCTACACAGTGCTTGCAAAGTCAATCTATTCCCGTTTTAATTTACTGCTGCAAACTCCTTTTATAAGCCCTCACGGACCCTAAAAGCAAAGCCAAGTAGTTTGTGGCCATCTACACATTGTTTGCAAAGTCAGTCTATTCCTGCTTTAATCTACTGCCTCTAACTCCTGTTATAAGCCCTCACAGACCTCAAAAGAAAAGCCAAGTAGTTTGTGGCCATTTTCAAGAGTAGTTACTTGTTGCTTACAATCCCAAGCTTTGAAAAGGAACTGAATGTTAAACTTTCTGCTCCTGTATATTTTGCATGACTGTTTAGTGCATTTAAGACCACTACTGATGTATTAGCCTTACAATTGCTGAATGCTTTAAGACTGCTACTTTTGTAGTTACATTACAGCTGTTAGCACACAAACGACTGCTGCACTTTTTCTTCTCTGTTAATACAGAATCTACTTGCATTTGGTAAAGGCAAATACTAGCAATAGTACTAACAGCAGATTAAACGTTAGGACACCAGCACAATAATTGCCTTGGCTCTGCTATTAAACCTGATGCATTCCACTGCAAAAACTGTGATGTTAAGGGCATATTCTGCAGTGCCAATAATGACCTTCTAGCTTTGCACAGTACTCTAACCTATTCTACACTGTTTTTTCCCTGCTGTATTGACCCCGTAACATCTTTTCTTTTTTATTTATCCCACAGCAATTCTGTTTTCATTTTAATCTACTGCTGTGGACTCCTGTTATAAGCCCTCACAGACCATAAAAGCAAAGCCAAGTAGTTTGTGGCCATCTACACAGTACTTGCAAAGTCAATCTATTCCCGTTTTAATCTACTGCCGTGGACTCCTTTTATACACCCTCACGGACCCTAAAACCAAAGCCAAGTAGTCTGTGGCCATCTACACAGTGCTTGCAAAGTGTATGTTGTGATATTAAGTTCTTGATTATTTTTCATTGCCCTTTTATCTAATTATACAGCTAATCTATTAAGTGGTGTGCACACACCACTGGATTGGCTAACCCCCCCCCCCCAGGATTGCATACATTACACTCTAACTGTACCTTATAAGTTTCCCTCCAGCCAGTATGAAATAGCACTGCATTTTTTACTCTCTCCTTCCTCCTGTAACCTGCATACATAAGATTTCAGTTCTTAACTTTAAAACCACCCAAGACAGTGATAATGACTACTCAAAGATGTATTCTATTCTCTGGTTCAATGTCTTTTCACTTACTTAAAATCAGGCAAGCAAACTTCTGTATCAGACTCTCCAGGCAATCTGTTTCTTTTTGGTTTCAATCCGCTCCATTTGCCCTCATGCTGGCCTCACTCCCTTACCCTACCCCCATTCCTACCCACCCCCACTTTCCTTAGGTTTATACCTAAACTAACCACACCCCTTCACCCCTCAGCCAACCACACTAACTCTCCCATATTCACCCCTCTAACTACCACCTCCTCCCCACCCCAATACATCTCACACTATGTTACAAATCTACTCCCTACTAACCAATGCTGTCCTACTCCACCTTTTCTACCTCATGCATATCTCCACCTCCCTCCACTCTAGCACAGTCACCTCCACTCACCCACTCTCCCTCTGTCCTTCTCCTACCAACACACCCATACCTATGCTAACATCAGCCCACATCTCTACAACACACCAATCACTCTCCTCTTACCTTTCAAACACATTCCCACACACTGTTCTAATCCTTCAGCCCTTAAATATGTAAAACTGACCAGTAAGCTCAGATAACATAGCTCACATTAAACTCTGTGCTGACATCCACCCCAAACCAGGACCACCCAGGACCACAAACTAACTCCCCCCGGCCAACAGCACCCCCACCCAACCATCCAGCACCTAGTCATCATACAACTAACCACCACCTCCTCCCCATTCCAAAAACCTATAACACTGACCTACTCTTTATCAATTTTAATCTCCGTAGCATTGCAAGTAAAATTACTGAATTTCATGCAACCCTGAGCACCTACTTACAGACATTGCTGCAATTACTGAAAGTTGGTTAAAGCCATACATTAAAGAAAAAGACATAATTACAATGGCTATAACATTATAACACTAAGCAGATTAAACAAAAGGTGTGGTGGTGTTGCCATTATATACATAGACACCCTCAAAACTGAACAGTTAAACTGTGCCCCTCTGACCTACCTAACTCTGAAATTCTAACAACATGGCTAGTGATAAACACAAACAAAACAATTATCATAACCCCCTATCTTCCCCTGGCAATAACCTGCCCATCATTGAAAATCTACTTTCTTGGGCATCATCTACTTTCAACCAAGAAACAATTATCCTTGGAGACTTCAACTTTGATTGGCACTCCTGCTCCTCCAACAACCCCTCCCTCTTCTCAAACCTTTACAATTTCACCCAAACCTTATCCTGCCCAACTCGGTTAGACAAACACTCCAAAAGGCAGTATACACTTGATTGGATACTGGCAAACAAGCTCAACCTAGGTGACCTAGCTGGCTGCCTCCCAGACTCCCTCAGTGACTATTCACCAACCTTCTTGTACAGGAAAAGAGTACAGACCCAAACCAACATAATATATAAATTCAACCATAACAAGAAACATTTCTTCCCCTCCACTTTTAACCTACTACTTCAACAAAGCAGCAGATCACCTCATAAAAACATTGTCTAGATCAGGCTGTACAGTACTTCAACAATACCTTTCTTAATATACTAAATAACCTCACACCCACAAGAAAAACAAAATCAAAACCTAAGCACATACCCTGGCTAACAAAACACTACTGAAACATAGAGACAGGGCATGGTTAGCATATCATCACCAAGGATAAAACAAACCTCACCACATATCACCAACTCTGAAATCTAGCTAAGAAACAAAAACAAAATCATACAAACTTACTTCCAAACATACCAACAAATTCACCAAAACAACCCAAAAAATTCTGGAAAAACATTAACAACCTCCTCAACCCAGGCTATGTTCCAACCCATCCACCAGTTACCTCAAACGTAAATGACCCCATAGTAACACAATTCAACACTCACTTTATTAACACAATCGCATAACTCTTAGGTAACCAACCAAATCTACCTCTAACTGTACCAACTCCCTCTTTAGATTCACCAACCCCATTTACATTTACTCCTATCCAAACTAGCTACATAAAGTCACTGATTTCCAAGCTCAAACCCTGTCTAGCAACAGACCAACTACCCACCAAATTCCTTAAAATAGCTTCCCTCTCAATCGCCTATCCCATATCAGTCCTGATCAATCATTCTATTGCAGAGCAATACATCACCTGTATATGGAAAATATCTCACATTATTCCTCTACACAAAGTCAGAACCTCTAAAGAACTAACAAACTACCATCCCATAGCCATCCTCTCCCCCCAGCTAAAATCTTGGAAAAATGCATTCACAACCAACTCATTAACTATCTCCTCAATCACAACCTCCTTTCCCCCACTCAGCATGGCTTTAGGCCAAAACATAGTACTAGCACTGCCCTACTGTCTTTTGCCAACACCATTCAAACTCTCATAAATGAAGGCCAACTTGTCTCATCCATTTTCCTTGATGTGTCAAAAGCTTTTGACACTGTTTCCCACCAGATCCTACTCAACAAACTGACTTCCTATGGCCTTAGTTCAACTGTTCTGTCCTGGTTCCATAGCTATCTTTCTAACCATCAGCAAGCTACCTAATGGGAAAACACCCTCTCCCCCTTCTCCCCATTTATATAGGAGTACCCCAAGGTTCCATACTTGGCCCCCTTCTCTATACAATTTTTACAAATAACCTCAGCTCTGCAACCCAACTAGCCTCCATAGTCCAGTACACTGATGATTCCACACTTATTTGCTCATCCCCCACTCCCCAGGAACTACAAACAAAAATGCAATCATCTTTTCAGGATATAGAAAATACCTAACAGATACTAAACCCTAACAAAACCAAGACAATAGTTTTCAGAAATAGCAAATCCAAAACATTCCAGTCCCCTCCAACAATACTTTCCTCAAAGGGAACCAAAATAGAACCCAAAACCCAAACCAAACTTCTAGGAGTCACAATAGATGATAACCTAAGATTTGATAGCCACATCGCCTTCACCATTAAAAAGGTCCACATATTATATAGAGCCAAATCATACCTTACTGAAAGTGCCAGACTAGTCACCGCTCACTCACAACTGTTTTCCACCCTCAGATACGGATCCCAAATATTTACTTACCAATGTAAAACAGACCTGAATAGTCTAGAATCCTGCTACAACAAAATGCCAAGTTCACTACAGGCCACCCATACAGAATACTCCACTGCTCAGTACTCTCCCAACTCAACTGGCTAGAACTCCCAAACCTTTTAACACTCCATCAACTGACCATAGCCCACAAAATAAATCACCAACCCAATGACTGCCCCACACTTACTAACCTAATCCAACCTAATATTAACAACAGATCACGTAGGTCCTCAAACAAACTAATGTTAAAGGTTACCCAACCCAACAACACTCTAGACGCCTCCCCCTACTCTTATAAAATTGCCAACCTCTGGAACACTCTTCCTCAACCCATAGCAAAAAACCCTAACTATCATAAGTTCAAACACCATCCAAAAGAACATCTAGCAAATCATTGGCTCTGCTCCTGCCATACTCCTGGTTAGGTCTACCCGCTCCCCGACTATATCTTCTATTACTGCTCCTTCTCCTATCTATCTTAACCCATAGCTACTGTTTATTTCCTCATGGCTAACGTTTTTTCTTACACTTCTCCTATTTGCAACTAGAGTGGTCATAAGTCCTAGCCAGTCATACTGATCTTGCATTTTATCATTTCTGGCACTGCTTTTGATTATAATATGTCTCTTTTTAATTAATGTATGGTCAAGCACTGCCTTTGAAACTGTATTTAGTGTCTTCACCATAATTATTTGTTTGCTTTTGTATTTACACTGTTACATATCAAGCATTATTAATACTGTTAATATTGTTAGTTTTCTCTACTGTATGTCTGGAGCTTTTCTCCCCAGTTGTCCACTGAAAATAGGCTTCTGGCACAGACGGACATTACCCGGTAAACAAAAGTAATAAATAAATAAATATATATTTTTTTTTTTTCTTAAAAGAAAACGTAGGTGTGTCTCCTACTACTTTCTTAACATCCTCATCAGTCAGACGTACTGGCCAATTCTTTTTCACTATATCATATATGATGTTAACATCACTAGAATATGTTAATAGAACCCTAGGGCAATTACACTGAGATGACTCTCCTTCCAAACTTCCTGATGGACTGCTATTTTCTGAAAAAAATGGTTTCCCGCCTGGAACTTCTTTTGGACCATGATTTAGCAATGGAGTCAATGACTGCATACCTCTCAACTGTACAGATTTTTGCAGATTGACCAGATTTTTGCCTCATATTTTTGGTCTGTTTTTCATAAAGTCGTGGTTTTCTGGAAAAGTAGTGGCATATCATTAAAGATTGAAGTTAGAAAGTAATGACAATTACGTTTCAGACCTCATACCCTTCACAAAAATGTATACTAATGCAAAACTTGTTATTATATTAATTTTCTAAGTTTGTAAGAATAAACTTTAAATAGTGCCCCTATTGTTGGGTCTTTGTCCCATGTTTATTTATGGCTTTGTCCAGATTTCTTGATCTAAGAAGTTGAGAGGTATGCATCAATCTCATTCTTAGAGTAGCTTCTCCCTAGAAAATCTGACTTCAAGACACATACCTAGGAATGTTGTGAGCAACCATTTTTTGAGAGCTATGTGATTACACAATTAAGATAGTAAGGTGAGTGAAGTGTTCGAGAATATGAAGTCAGATTTTCTAGCAAGACGCTACACTAAGAATGAGATTGATGAGTCCATTGCTAAAGCATGGTCAAAAAAAGTTGCAAAGGGAAAACATTTTTTTCAGAAAATAGCAGCCCATCAGGGAGTTTGTAAGGAGAGTCATCTCAGCAGAACTAGCTTAGTGTTCTATTAACATATTCTAGCAATGTTAACATCATATGTGATATAGTAAAAAAGAGTTGGCCAGTACTTCTGATTGGTGAGGACATTAAGAAAGTAGTAGGAGATACGCCTAAGTTTTCTTTTAAGAACAGTTTATTGTTGAAACTGCAGCTTTGTTATAAGGCAGAATATGTTAACATACATTTAACATCTGATCACAAAGGTACCTGTCCATGTCACAGGTGTAATACCTGTAATTTCATACTAATACTTTGTTTTTTTTAAGCCTTCAAGGCATGAAGTTGTGTTTGACTTCCATGCAGATTGCAGAAGCAAGAATATTGTCTATTATGCTATCTGTTATTGCAATAAAGCCTTTTATGCAGGAAAAAACAATCAGCAGCTAAAAGATAAGATCTTAGAAGACAACAATGATATTAGATATGATACTGTTAATAGTGCTTTAGTGAAGCATATTAATGAGCAAGGTATTGAACAGCATTTTAAGATTTTAATTTTAGAGCTAATTAATGAAAACATTAGTGATATCTGTAATATTACAGAGAAATGTGAGTTGAAATGAATTATTGATTTAAAAGCTGATAAACATCCATGACTGAATGAACGTATATCTCTCAGACCTATACTTAAATCATGCCCACTTCTTCACTGACGTTTGTTTTTATGAATGAACAGGAAGGAGTGTTTTGTTTTTTTGTTATGATTGGTTGACTTATTTGTATGATTCAATTCTTGTAATGTACCTAATACGCAACATGGCTTTCAACCTAGGCATAGCACCAGTACAACTCTAATTAGCTTTACTAATACCAGAAATCAACTCAAAAACAAAAACCAACTAGTCTCTGCTACCTTCCTAGACATGTTAAAAGCATTTGACATTGTTTCTCATCAAATACTTCTCAATAAACTAGTTTTCTACCACTGCGGCCCTGAAGCCCTAAGCTGATTTCACAGTTACTTGTCAGATAGGAAACAAACTACTTTATGGCACAATAAACTCTCCCCCCAGCTCCCTATATGTGTAGGAGTCCCACAAGGTTCCATCCTTGGCCCACTTCTATTTACAATTTTTACCAATGATCTAAACTCCTCAGCAAATCCAGCCTCACTCATACAATATACTAGCAACGCTTCCCTAATCTGCTCTGCCCCATCGATCAAGGAACTCCAAGAAAAAAACTCAGGCAGCCCTCCACAATATTGATAACTACCTAAAAGCCCATCAACTTATATTTAACCCCAATAAAACCAAGCTTATAGCCTTCTATAATAACTCAACAACTAACAACCAACCTTCTATCTCTAGTTCCTCCTCCAATGGCACAAAAATAGAACCCGTTGAACATATAAAACTTCTTGGTGTCACAATGGATAGTGGATCTAAGTTTGACAAACACCTTGCACTAACAATTAAAAAGGTTCATATCAAACTGAGTTCTCTTTACAGGGCTAAAATGTATCTTACTGACCATGCCAGACTCGCAACAGCCAAAACTCATCTCTTATTGTCCCTTCTTTACTGTTCACAATTATTTACCAATCTTTGCAGATCTGACCTTAATAGTCTTGAATCTTGCTATAACAAAAATGCTAAAGTTGCCACTAATCAATCTGAAAGATCTCACCATTGCACTGCCCTTCTCTAGCTGAACTGGTTAGAGCTGCCTTGTCTGCTTACTCTGAATCAGCTACTTACTGCCCATACAGTCTTATATAAACCTAACAATTGCCCAGCTCTATCTGACTTTGTCCAACCCTACAGTAACCTAAAATCTCTTAGGTCTGCTGATAAAGTATTATTGAAGGTTAACAAAGTACAAAACTCTCACGGCGTTTCCTTGTACTCCCATATCATTGCCAAGCGCTGGAATTCTGTATCTCAGCATATTTTGTCCATCAATGATACACATTCACTTAAACATTCCATAAAGGAATATTTCACCAGACATAGGCTTTGCTCTTGTTCTCCCCCAGGTTAGCTAATTTAACCCCTTACTGTCTAACTTCTGTTCTCCTCCAGGCTAACTAATTTAACCCCTTACTGT
>NC_056732.1:1592045521-1592055521 GCF_019279795.1 Protopterus annectens | reverse complement strand
GATCTGATTGTACAACCAAGAGAAACTTAAGACATAAAACACTGAAAGAACAGACGGCAGTGTCTAAATAGATCACTCTGCTGAAACTGAGAAATTGTTGTATTTTTAGCACAGACAGCCATGGTTTGAATCCTGGGAGTGGTAGTAGTAAACTGTATGTATAATCATACCTCTCAACTGTACAGAGTTTTGCAGAATGTCAGATAATTGGCTTATAATTTGGCCTGATCCTCTGTCTCCCTGGCAAATCACAGGGATGATCCCAGAATGTTAGTCACTAAATAATGACATACATTTGATTTTCAGACCTCAAATCCTGCAGAAAATGTTATATTAAAACAAATCCTGTTACTCTATCAACTCTCCAAGTTTATACAAAATGCAAACAACTAATGAAAAGAAATGCAGCAGGAACCAGCAACCAGTCAATCCACAGCAACAACTGTTTTATTTTAGCGCTTTCATCGGCATTAAGCCTTTGACATCATCAGAAACACCTTTACAACAATTAGTTTGCTTAAATACTTGTACTCCCATCACATGAACACAAAAGAAACCCTCCCCCTGTGTTCATTTAAGTGAAACACCATTTCTTTTCCATAAAATTAGATATGAACATGCAATTGATGGAATAGGTACAAACCTTATTACAGTACATAATACTTATATAAATAAATATAAATATAAATGTTAAAAAAACCTGTTTAAATACATATGTAAACTTAAATAATGCATAGTGTTTTTCACTTTATAAATAGATATGTATATTTTGAATAAATTTATCTTAAAAATATTTGAATAGGTATATAATACCTTTGACAAAAAGTAGGCATATACAAAATATAGACAACTAGTAAATAAAATGTTTTACATATGAAAATCAGCCCTTAATTTTAATAAACTAGTGATAGATACAATCTTATTAAGACCGGGGGGGGGGGGGGCTGATGCATTGCACCTAAGCTGCCATATTAGCTCTCTATATTCTGAAAAGAATTCTTTTGGACCACCCCTTTTGTCCTTATCCACTATCTGCTCTAAGCCAATAAATTTAAAAGAATTCAAAATGTGCCTAGCCAGGGCATTGCTCAAAATAACTTTGCATATGTCATAATAATGTTGGTATATGCGCTTATTCAGTGCGTTTATTTTTTGTTTTCCCAATATAAAAATGACTGCATTGTTGACAAATTGCAATATAAACTAAACATTTACTGAGGCAATTTAACTTTTGCCTTAGTTTAACATCACCATATCCCTGTCTGTTTCAAGAATGTAACTATATTGTGCACATTGTCCACATTTTCTCATCCGTCCAACTCTCTCTCCAGGGCTATTTCTCTCAATTATATTCTTAATGTTAGAGTTCCTTTTGTAAATAACCAATGGTTTTCCACCCACTCTATCCCTATGTTCTAAATCAAAAGTCAAAATGCTCCAATTGTTAATAATGACATCTTTTATGTCATAAAAACTGGACTAAATGTTAAAATCATAGCCTGATTACATTTCGTAGTTATAGTGTCACATGTAGTAGTATTATTGTAAACCGTCTCAGCATCTGAGACTGTGGCATTGATATTGGTACCTAACAATGGGAAGAAGTGTCCCTCAGTTCTTTTTTTAGCCACTTCACATAATATGGGGTCAATGAAAAGTTCCGGATACCCCCTTCTTAGTAGCATGTCCCTCAATTTTCCAATTTCTTGGATGAATATTTCTGAGTCACTCACCATTTTAGCCATCCTCACTCCCTGTCCCTTTACAAGGGACCTTTTCTGATGCAAAGGGTGGCAACTGTTGTAGTAAAGCAATGTATTTGAGAAGGTCGGCTTTCTGTATATAGTAGAATTAAAGCACTTACTACTGTTGTCTTTTATAATCTCTATATCTAAAAAATGAATCTTATCAGGTGCTGTTTCCATGGTGAAATTTAAAAAAGTTGTACTGTCATTTAAATAATCAAAGAAATCATTAAGGAAGTCTAATGTACCATCACAAAAAATAAGAATGTCATCCAAAAACCGACCATAAAATTTACAATGCTTGAAGAACTCATTGTTAAACACATAATTAATTTCCCATTGTGTTAAAAATATATTAGCAAACAGGGGGGCACAAGCCGCACCCATTGCCACTCCGACCCTTTGCTTAAAGAATTGGCTATCAAACACTAAGAAGTTGTTTTTAAGAATTAATTCCATTAATGTACGAAACATTAAGATCCTTGCATGATTTAATATAGTGTTAATACATAGGGAATCATAAAACCACAGTAAACCAGTATCATGGGGGATGACTGTAAAAATATCCTTGATGTCAATGGTCACCAGTATTAAATTGTCACTATATAAACTCTCATTGATTTTACTTAAGCAGTCCCATGAATCCTTGAGAGCATGCTTTTGTTTGTCTAACACATGTTTTAGATGGAAATCCATAAATTTTGCCAGATTAAAAGTCTTAGATGCCTTTGTATCGACAATGGGTCTCGGGGTGGGGGGGGGTTCACAAGATCTTTGTGGATTTTAGCGATACCAAATATTGTCGGTATCCTGGGTGCACTTTGCTGGAGGAAATTATATTCACCACTTATGATCTGCCCATCTATTAATAAATCATTCAAGGTGATGTCGATGTTCATATATGCAATATTAATCTCATTAACTGATATTTCATTGTAACTCTCACTATAAAGATGTAATAACATTTTCTCTATGTATGTTCATTGATCCATAATTACAGTACCCCCTCCCTTGTCAGGTTTCATAACCCTAATATTTTTATTATTCACAATTTGCTTCAGTAAACTATTTTCCTCCTCTGTTAAATTTGGTGTGAAGTCATATTTTTTCCACTTAATAATGTTTCTAATCTGACTAGTACAGAAATTTTCAAATATATGTAGAATAGGGTGCAAGGGGGGGTTGAAAGTACTCGATTTCTTACATTGTATATTAGGAATATCCACCTGTTCATTGTCAAAAAACAACTTAAAAAATTCAATTTCCTAAAAAAAGTTTTCAATTCTATCAGCATTTTCTCAATAACAGGAACATTTGTGGGGACATAGTTTAAACGTTTTTGAAACAAGTCTGCCCACCTAACATCAACATACACCTCACTATGGTTGAAAACTTTAAAATCACCAAATGTGTTGGTAATAATTACTGCATCCATGTGCGTGTGAATATCATTTACCACTTGCTGGGAACCCCCTCCCCCGTCCCCTGTATGGGTAAACCCTGTTGGAACAGGAATTCCTGTAATTCCCATTGTTCTCTGTTGCCCTGTTGTAATTTATCTCTCATTCAGTTCTGTAGGCATTCTAACCTCCTGGGAGGTACTTTTAAAGGGACTGCTGGTTCATCAATAACTTCATTCTCATCCTCACCAACATTAATACTGTCATTATTACCATCGACCCTGTTTACACCTTCACCCATATATTGTGTTCTATTCCTCATGTTAGGCAAAGGAAATGTATTTAAACAGGTTTTTTAATATTTTTATTTATATTTATTTATATAAGTATTATGTATTGTAATATGGTTTGTACCTATTCCATCAATTGTATTTTCATATTTAATTTTATGGAAAAGACATGGTGTTTCACTTAAATGAACACAGGGGGAGGGTTTCTTTTGTGATCATGTGATGGGAGTACAAGTATTTAAGCAAACTAATTGTTGTAAAGGTGTTTCTGATGATGTCAAAGGCTTAAGGCTGACAAAAGCGCTAAAATAAAACAGTTGTTGCTGTGGATTGCCTGGTTGCTGGTTCCTGCTGCATTTCTTTTCATCAACTCTCCAAGTTTATAAGAGCAATATCCGGAATATGCCCTCTTTGTACCCCCATGTTGTCAAGCTTTGTCTAGAGTGTGTGCATTAAGAGATTGAGAGGTATGAGCATAATATTAACTAGGAATCTGGGAATATGTGTAAAAACAGTCAGGTAGTGTTAACAAACATTTCTCCCACAGGTCTTGCACATAAGAAAACTGTAACTGCCTAGCAATAAAGTTGTAAATCTTAGACTGGTAGTGTGTACTCTGATACTGTATGGCCTGACATGAAGCATTTACCAACATCTGATATCAGAATAGTACTGTTGTGTCAACCACTTTTCTCACACTGTGCTATATAAAAATATGTCTAGGAATGTCTGTAAAAGACTGTTGTAATTACAGGGTCGGATTGTACAACCAAGAGAGACTTAGAAAACACTGAAGGAACAGACAGTGAGGTCTAAATGCCTCACTCTGATAAAACAGAAGTTGCTGTATGTTTAGCACACACAGCCATTGTTTTAATCCTGGGAGTGGTAGTAAGCTGTATGCATAATCATATCTCTCAACTGTATAGATTTTCCCAGAACATCCAGATATTTGGCTCATATTTTCATCCTGTTCCCCTTTTTCCTGGGAAATCAGTGGTATGATCTCAGGATTGTAGTCACCAAATAATGACATACATTTGAGTGTCAGAATTCAAACCCTTCAGAAAATGTATATTAAAGCAAATGCTGTTACTCTAGAACTGTCTAGTTTATAACAGCAATATTCAAAATATTTCCCTATTTGTACCCCCAAGTTGTCAAGCTTTGTCCAGATGTTGTGCATTAAGAGATTGAGAGATATCTGCATAATGACAACTAGGAATTTGGGAATAAGTGTAGAAACAGTCAGGTAGTGTTAAAAAACATCCCCTCCACAGGTCTACCAGGTAAGAAACGTAGAAATTAGCTATAAGACAGTTGAAGTATACACTGTGTACAAATATACCACTTCCCAAACCAAGGCCATAGGGTATTGTAATAATACCTGTACAGTAATGATTAGAGCAATGATCATTAAAGTTGTGAGTGCTGCAAGGATATATACATTTCTAATTGACACCTCTTCCCCCCACACACCTTATCTGCAACAATAATCTAAACACACAAATCAATGGGTATGTTTACACCAAACCTACTGTTGGGACATATGTCTTAATGCTCAATAATTATTGAAATGTGTTTCTATTAATGTTCCATGATGAAATACTATAATTGGTGGCCTGTTGTTATCAATGTAACCTGCATGCTGTTGTAATTGCCATTTTGGTTCCATATATGCATGTGTTCTGTTTGCTATGCAGCTGTTCCAAATGTGGTGTTTTGGGTTGCTGTTGCAATGCTGCTATAACTAATCCTGGATTGTGTTGACTATTACTAACCTACATGTGTTCTAAAACTGCAACACCATAGCACTTTTGGGAAAGCTGGTCCCAGCGGACCCACCTCTTCCACCTCACCTGGCTGTGACACCAAGCCCCAGCATGTCTGGGACCCACCCCAAGACCTCCTCTTCAACTGGTCCTGCACCACCTTTGGGTGGAACCACCTCAGGGGATGGGGCTCATCCCCCCTTGGAGTGGGCATGGACAGGATCCTGTCACCCGAAATCAGGTCCGGGGTCTGGTGCATAGGGAGCTCCACAGAGAATTGGGAGATCTCACCAGTTTGAGGGCCGCATGGTGCAATTAGAGGGTCAGCCTGCCCCTCCTGCTTAGCCCCCAGCACAGCCACCTTCAGGGGTGTGAAGGTGCAGTGGTGACTGCCCATGAGTGGGGATCTCAGTCCCACTGTTTCCATTTGGGGGCTCATAGGCTTCCGATATCCAAACACCCCTCCCTGTCCAAGGTGTTTACCCCCACTTGTGTCATATACCACCCCTGTATGCTGTCTTGTCTGTCTTGTCTGTTTTCCGACATAACCTACCTCCCCAAATATACCTACTATCCTTCCCCAACATCCCACTCTCACCTTAAAAAAAGGGCAATTGGTTCCCAAAAAAAAAAAAATTCATCCCATGCATAGCTGTCCATTTCGCACACGTTTCCACTGGACACATGTAATCTTGTCTAACTGGCTTCACAACACATTATTGTGGTCCTCACCCCTCTCTCAGGGGTTTGAGAGTCCAAATATACCTCCAAATTCAGTGTATATGCACAGCTGCTGCTGGAGAAGAAATGGACAGCTATGGACCTTCCCTACACCCATCCTGCACATCCCTAGCTACTTTCCCTATTGTCTTTCCCTCTTTGTGCCCTCTTTTTCACCACTTTCATATCATCCCTTTTTTCTTTTCTTTTCTTTTAAAGAAATTAGTGAGATAAGCTGGAGTAAGCTCTTTTAAGCAGGATTAAGTCTGTTTGCATGGCACTAAGCAATGCCTACACAGATTAAGCAATTTCCGGCTAACTCTCTGTAAGCATATTTAACTGGAAGTTAGCATTGCTTACAACCACGCAAACCCATGCAAACCCGCTTACAACTGATTAAAAGTGCCTTAATCACTCTGTATTCAACAGCCGTTGTTCTGCCCAGCAACAAAATAATCAGCCCTTATCGGTCTCAAATACAGGACCGTGCACACCATAGCCACAGCAATTTACCACTAAGCCATCTGAGCTGTAGATATGTGTGATGTTTTCTCAAACATATCATGCAGCACAGTCATTCAATAGTAGGGAAAATGTATATATATATTATATATGAAGTGCATTGAGACATCTGATCCACACTCTGAACCTCTCACTGCAAAACATCTGACCCAAGGCACTGTAAATGGAGGTGAAGGGGCCCAAAATAGGGATCTCTTGTAATCATTGCCATTATCCCTTCCTCCACAGCTGAACTGTTCTACCTTGAAACAAAATAACCAGCACTTGCAAGTCTTGAACCCAGGATGCTGCACAACATAGCCACAACAAGTTACCAGTAAGCCATCTCAGCTGAAAGATGGTGGGATGATGTCTCTAACATATCATGCAGAACAGTTAGTCTACCATAGAGAATGTACAATGTGGGAGCAGTAAACATTCTAATGATAAATGTACACATACAGATATATATATATATATATATATATATATATATATATGTATACACACACACACACACACACACACACACACACACACACACACACACACACACACATATAAATATATAAATAAAGAGAGTATGTGAGAAACCTGGTTCAAGGCTCCAGAGTGCACCCCTGCATTACCCGGCTATAACTCATACCACATGTTTCAGCCATCTAACCTGGACTGGAACACCAAAGGCAGAGGTGTGTCCATATTCGTTAAGGATATCTGTAAATCCAGGCTAGTTGCTCAGAATAATGCATCCAAGGTTATCCAAGTGCAACTAACTCTGGGCAAAACTGCAATCCAAACCATGCCCTAGGATTCCCACTCCTCTTTTCTTGATATACTGGAAAATATTAGAGTTCAACCAAACACCCTAATAATGGCTGATTTCAACTACCCCACCATTAACTGGGAAAACTACTCATGTACCAACTCCTTCACTCAATGCTTTCTGAAATTCATAAATTCCAATGCCCTGGATCAACTTATCCACACCCCCACCAGGGGCAAAAATATCCTAGACCTAGTCATTACCAACATGAGTGAATGGTGTTCCACACCTGAAGTCAACTCCTTGTTGGTCAGATCCAACCATAAGCTAATCACCCTAGATATCCACATCCCACCCCCACCCCCTATCAAGGAAACCACGGTAAAAAAATTCTCCAAAGCCAACTTCATGCTTCTTAAGACAGAAGTGGTGAACTTCATGACACCCATGCAGATGGACAATACAGTTACAACTGCTGAATCCTACACAAATGCACTCTATAAGCACTTACATGAGTGTATGGATTATGCTATCCCGAACAGAACCAAGACGCTATCCTCCAAAAAAAGGAAGCCAGTCTGGTGGTCTCCTGCCATAAACAAACTGTACAACAGAAGGAAGAAACTCTTGCAAAGAAGAGTAAAATCCCATGAGTGGAGGAGCTCCCTGGTCAGCCTCAGTAAGAAGCTAAGATCCCTTATAAGATCCTCCAAAGCTAGCTACGAAAACAAAATTGCCACTGATTTTAAGGACAACCACAAAGCATTATATAGCTATGTCAGGAATCTCAATGGCAACACCCAGATCTGCTCTGAGTTACAGCACAATGGCACAGAAATTACAGAACCAACTATTGCCAACATCCAGGCAGATAGGTTCAGTGCTAACTTTACCACCCTCTCAACCCCCCAAGGGCCCATATATATATATATATATATATATATATTTATACAGGAAGAATGCAGAGTCCCTGTAATCACAACTACACAGGTAAAAGTTGCACTCTCTAAATCCAAAAACACTGCCTCCATGGGACAGGACAACATCCCAGTCTACATTTTACACAAACTTCAGAATGAACTGACTCCCTACCTAAGCACCATCTTCAATCATAGTCTCACATCAGGCTTTGTGCCCACTGAATGGCACACAGCAGCAGTTATCCCACTCCACAAAGGGGGAGCCACCACTGATCTTGGGAACTATCGCCCTATTAGCCTGATGAGCCTGATCTGTAAGGCCATGGAACATATCATCATGGAACTCATAAACAAGGACATTGGTAACCTCCAAACTCTGGACCCCAGCCAGTTTGGGTTTGTGAAAGGCAGAGCATGCCTCCTGAACCTGATTGACTTCTTTGAGGCAGTCACTAAAGCTGTAGATGAGGGTAAGGTGGTTCACACAGCCTATCTTGACCTCACCAAGGCTTTTGACACCATCCCCTATTCTGGAATTATAGATAAACTCACTAAACTAGGTATAAATCCTTACGTCACAAGATGGGTTTCCAACTGGCTCAATGACAGAATGCACACTGTAAAAGTTGCAAACTCCAAATCTGACTTCAAACCAGTGACAAGTGGAGTACCACAGAATTTAGTTCTGGGACCTCTCCTGTTTGGTATCTACTTCTCTGAAGTACAGGCTAACACAGAAGGCCTCTGGCTAATGAAGTTTGCAGATGACTGCAAACTAGGAGCCATAGTCAAGTCCCCAAATGATGTAGACATCCTACAGAAGGGCCTCACTAAGACAGATGCCTGGTGTTAGAGCCATGGCCTCAAGCTCAATGCCAAAAAGTGTATTGTCATCCCCTTTGATAAAAACTCTGTACCCATGAACTACCACATAGGCGGCAGTCTATTTAATGCCGAATGTGTGATAAGAGACCTTGGAACACAGGTAGACAGTAGTCTCTCCTTTGATAATCACATCTCCACAGTAGTCAGGAAATCCTTCTATGTGGCACACCTCATCACAAAAGGGTTCTCATCCAAGAAAAAAGAGGTCATTGTTCCCCACTACTCGACACTCATTAGACCCATTATAGAGTACAACACCCCTTTTGGAATGTACCTCACAAGACATCTACAGCAGCTGGAAAGGCCACAGAAGTACCTCACAAAGAGGATTACTGGCCTCAAACAGATTCCCTACAATGACCATCTCAAAAAGCTCCAGCTTTACTCCGTAGCATATCGCCCACTCCGAGGTGATCTCTGCCTAACATATAAAGGTATGTCAAACCCAGAGCTGTTGGACATGCTGCCCCTAAAGAAATCCCAATTCCTCCAGGCTACACGCTCTAGGGACCTAAACCTTGTCACCACAATAAACAGGACATGCTGGAGGGATAGATTCCTGTCCCAGAGACTTCCCATACTCTGGAACAAGCTACCCATCTATGTCAAGCAAAGTTCCTCATTAGCACTCTTCAAGAAAAATCTTGATGAGTAGATGGGAAATAGGAAATACACCCCAGGGATCACTTCTGTGGCTCTGCTTGACAGGGGCACAGGAAAATAAATTTATTGGGTTGCGTAAGCCAGGGAACCTTGTTAGCTAGGCTTACTTAGGCCCTTGGGCCAATAGCCTAGTACCTACCTATTAACCTATGAACCTATATATAGAGGGGGCACAGTATATCAAACAGTCATTATTCCTACAGTTGCCACCTTTTCAAATGGCCACTGTCTGACTCTTTCCTACAAATGAGAATTATTGCATGAAACTTATACCCACACACAATGCAAAGGACATGACACCACATACAGTTTGCATACATATAAATGTTTATTTGTGT
>NC_056732.1:1591968021-1592040521 GCF_019279795.1 Protopterus annectens | reverse complement strand
GGCCTCAGTGTCACACCAAGTAATGGTCTGCTGTCCAAGAAGTATGTCCATGACATTTGCCCACTCACCTGCAACAGAGGCAGCCGTGGCTTGTGGACATCTTACAAACCATGGAATGGAACCCATATCCAAAAGGTAGCACTCAGGAGTGGGAGATGTAACCTTAACTCACCATTGCATATACCATGGCAAACAGTGCAGTCATGTATGCGACTATGAAGTGTGGGACAACATTAATGTAGAAAATAAACAGATGCCCATCCAAGACAGATGACAACACATGTTGCAAACTGGCCATGGAGGCTGACCAGAAGCATGCAGCAACACTGAGGGACTTGTAGGAATGCCTAGCAAGTACTGCCTGTGCAGTACCTGTGTTGACAATCACCTGGACTCTGCATAAGTGTGGCCTATGGGTTAGGGTAATCAGATGGAAGAGTTGTTCCACAGGAAACATCATCCAGGGCTCTCTACAGGTAGCATATGCATAACATAAAGTCTCCCAAAGGCATGTATTGCAATGTGTAATTGTGTACTGAGACCAAGGCTGAAACCTACAGGCAGTATTAATAAAGATACATATGGTGCACAAGCAACACCTCACTCCACCTCATGCCCACCATCCCCATCTGTACCTTGCTGGTGCTAGTGCACACTTTTAGGTTTGCTGTTCATTAGCAGCAACTAGGCTGGTAGACACGGCATTCTGAATTTGGAACACTGCAAAATGACACTCATGTGTGGCCCATAGTTGTCAAGCATCTGCAATAAGGCTGAGGATGGGGAGGGTGAACTGAAGCATACATCCAAAGTTTGCTAAGAATGGCTGTATCTGAACACAGTCAAGGTCATGAATTGTGCCAGACATAACCCTGACTCCACAGCAACAGTGAAGGCACTGTGTGACCTCCAAGGGCTGTGCACATGAGCTGACTTTGCAATCCGGCAAAGTTGGGGGACATTTGTAGGGCAGAGTGACAAAATAATGGCAAGTGAAGATGGCCAATACTAGTATACCCCTTCCAGGAATAGTGACTGCTGTAGTTCACTTAACAGGTGCTGCAACAAACCATTGTGTTAAGGGTGTGCACATTTATGCAACCCACATATTGTATGCATCTCAATCAGCATCTGCACAACTAACACATTTGTTTGATACTGCATTTGTTTGCACAGGTCATATGATACATGTCAGGTGTGTATAATGTTAACATATGCAGTATTGTGGCCCCATTGCTTATCATTGAAGAGGCTGGCATGTCAATAAGGGTGTGTACATTCCTCATAGCCACAGTAAGCTTTGAAGGTTGTGAGTGTAATTGGATTTTATTGCTCATACATGCACTGCTGATGACGAGATCTGCAAATCAGAGGTCAGGCATTCACTATTGACATCTGTCCTCATATCATACCAGATATGTGTCAGACAAACACATAGGGGCTGTGAGCAACAGAGCAAACATAACTGCCACACATATACACATTCAGCAATAGTGTGTACACCCATGAGGTATGGTGCACAGTACATGCCAGGGTGCTGAACAGGTGTACAGCAATACTGTGTACATGGGTGCAGTGTGTTCCAGGGAAAGGGGCATCACATACTAACACAACTCATGCATCACAGAGATGTATAATGTTGGTAACAAGGATTGAGTATAGCTGCAGTGCATGCTGATTGCCATATGTCATGCATGTTGACTGTTGTTTAATGAGAGATCTGTGTAATATCTTTGTGCCACCTCACCTGTAAGTAAGTGTGTGTGTGTGTCTGTTTGAGAGAGCATGTGTAGAGGTAAGCAATTATGTACAGGTCTTAAATTACATTTTTTGTTTTCCCCTCACAGGTGGCAAGGTGGCTTCTGGATCCCTCCTGCAGGCAAACTCATGTCAGTGTCCATACAGACTCTGACAATGATGATAGGTATGGTGAGGCACAGGCAGTGTTGTCAGGGGCTGAATCTGTGCCATCGGTTGACATCCCACTTTTATCCACCCCATCCCCACACACAGTTGCATTGCCTATACATACCCCATCACCACTGTACATAGATGAGGGACAGTTGGGGGGTGGTGGCATGGGACAGGACAGTGTGGTGACTATGATGAGTGTGTCTGTACACAGCAGCCATAGCCAGATGACCAGCGAGGTACCACACAGGCAGATGTACAGGGGTGCTCGTAGGAGGGCTACTGGCCATTATGCCCCTGGCAGAAGTGCCACAGCACGTGGCACCAGATGCATGTTTTGGTCCATTATGGAGGCACAGGCATGTATGGAATGTTATACCACACAGAATCTGAGGCTCCAGAGGGCTACTCATTCTGCTGTACTTGACAACATCTGTGATCTTGCAGGTGCCCAATGTTATTTTGCAGAGGTCCTGGATAGATGGTTGGGTGAGATGGTGGGAATCCTCGACCATGCGGTGTCTGTGTTAGAGCATGCGGTGGGAACAGGGTATCATCCATGTGGATGCAGGTCAGCAACACCAACAGGTGGAGGTCTATGTGGATGTGCAATAACTCCCAGCCACTCCTGTAGTGGCAGTACCAGCCCCAGCACTGCAGGGGGTGTGCCGACCACACCACAATGCAGCAGGCCATGTGCACATGGTCCTGGTTGATCCCAACAGGGACACGGATCCAGCTGACAATTGTTATCATCAGAGGAGAGTAACATATCTGGGCTTCTACCTGGTAGTACCTGTGGAACCCCTGGCAGACACAGTTCCCATGTCTATGGCCAGAGACGGTGAGCTGTACACCCTGCCATGTATGGTCTGCAGCTGTCCAACAAACCCCTGTATAGGGCAGCCACATGGCAGAACTGTGTGCATGCATACATACACACACATCACCAACACAGCTAGGGCACCTCCATACCTACACATATCACATCTGCACAGCCCAATTGTTAAAGAACCCCCTAATACACACACAAGATGTCAACCAAATGGCTCAGCCTCAGTCTCTGGCAAACCCACCACACACCCTGTGCATATTATGATACCTGTGCCACATCCCTGTTATGCATACCATCGATGCAGGGACATGCTAACATGGTTCTAATGCACAGGGTGAATGTACAAATGTTTAGCAATGTAATGCTGTTTAACATGTTTTCAGCTGGAATGTTTAATGCTTACATGTCAGGGTGTGTAGCTATCCAGCCATGATGCATTATAGCTGTTATTAACACTGACTGATTGTGTTCTCCATAACGTATTCTGTTTGTGTTGTAGCTGTCTATGTGTCAGCAGGATGTTGGTCTGCTGTCCTTACCTACAAGGGATATAGCACTGTGGTGACACATTGACTGTGTCATATCCTGGGTATAGCTGAACACATGTAACACGTCTGTATAACAGGTATTGCATGTGCCACATGGCTGATAGGTCTGAGGGGTGTATACAGGTGAGTGCATGGTGGCTGATGTCAGCAGCTCTTCTGCAGTGGACAATGGTAACTGTACTGGGTGGCACACACCAAATGTTTGTGAATAACACACACACACACACACACACACACACACACACACACAGACACTTTGGTGTGATGCAATACACAGAGAATACTGTACACATGGATGTACTTAATTTTCCAGTGAACTCATTTTGGCCTATGTAATTCCACCAAGACCAAATAGACAAAACATCATGTCAATACATAATCAGTCAGCCAGTTTAATGTCAGTGACGATGGTACTGGCAGGGTATATGTCCTCTTCCCCAATGTAGTGCAGTCCTGGATTTGGTAACCATAGGTGTGCTGGTGTGGGTGGCACAGCCCCTCACTTTGGAGGGCGTGGAGTGGCACAGAAGTGTGGGGTGGCACAGAACCACACATAGTGTGATTAAGAAATACTTAACTTGTTAACATATACCATAACATCAGACTAAGCAGGGGGATATGCACAACAATAACCCCAATGTAGGTGGCTGTGCCCACAACAACCACACCCAACTATATATATCAACTCCAGATTCACTGTACAGCTGTACAGTGGGTAAGAGGGCATTTACACTTCCACTACTAGTTTTGATGGAATGAATTTTCACAAAAGCATTCCTTTGAAATGTTACCTTTTGCCAGTTTGTTCTCAGACAAATGATCTCCCGGGACATATACTTTCTGCAGACTGAAGTAGATCCCTTCACAGACACACACTTACTTTGCAACACTGAGAGTACAACCCCTACCTAGGTACCTATTGCTAGTAATGTGTTTGGCCTTAACTGCACACACCACAGAGCTTTTAGGATGAGGTGTGTCCTGAGTTTCCTGTTAAGTGAAGAACATCACCAGGCCTTGTACAGTATGGTAATGGGGGATGTACTGGGTGTTACTGAGCAATACATAGTATGACATACTGTCATATATACATTGACAAACACATGTAGTCATAGACACATTTGATAGACCTGGGATTAGCAGTGCTAACTACCTTGTCAGTGAGTCCATACTGTTAGAGAGTTTTTGCATACAGCACACGCATCATTGGGCTGGATAGTGTAATCAGTTACCTGTATGGTTGATGGTGACAGCGGTCCTTATACAGTGGACCTTGGGACAAGTACTGGGGGTACCATAGTGTAAAGACAGTACACCCAGCACCCACACCCCACATTGGATATTGTACTCACTGAAACCCATGATAATGTTCTGACATACCCACAATCACACATTGACCAGGACTACAGTACAAACCCTTGTCTATCTAATCAGTGCTACTACAGGGATATGCATTTATTGCACATGCCACAGGGATAGTAGGGTGGGGGGTTGTCATGGCTCTCCTAATGTCAGCAACATCACCATCCCTTATAATGTATGGCAAGGTTTATTGTATTTGGAGAATGTGGCCTCAGAATGCTGTTTCATACAAATATGCACAGTCACACACAATTGCACATACATATACACACACATGCATACACATATTTGCCAGGACTCAGAGGGTAACCCATGCCTATGTACCCATTTGTACAACAGTGTTATGCTGGTACTGCAAGCTCCAGGTAGCCCATAGAGTGAAAAGTGTAACAAGTAGATTTAATGTGAATTATAGCAGCAGCCATTTCTAAGTTTAGCAATAGGGGGCGGGTGTAGTGGGTGAGAAGGCCCTCAGAGGATTTTTAACTACAAGTCTACAAACACACAGACTCTACTATACTCAATAATACACACACACATTTCTCAGTATTGAGGTCCATAGATGTAGGTGTTCCTAGGTGTGTACCAGCCTAATGTACATGCAGAGATGACAAGAGTAGGGCATGTGAGTACACTGTTACTGTGACACCTGACATTTGTCAGCAGACCATCTATCAACTGATGGCACATGAGTGATCCCCAGGGTGACAGTTAAATTCAACATCCACTCCTCTGTTTTTCTGTTGAAGAGGGCTAGTGAGGTGCTGCAATTGACATCTGTGCAACATATATTGCATAACATGATTAGTGTCTGGGTTAGGAACCTGTACCCAAACATGTTCTGTCGACTGTGGTAGTCTGCTTGAGGTATCCATGGCATGTGGTGCATACAGAAGCAGGGTTTCCTAGCTGTGGCATTCATAAGACAGCTGGGCAAACATATAAGTGTCAGTCAATCAGAGATTGCCAGTAAGCAGCAAAGATGAATACCTGACATCTGCACATCTGTACAGAGGACAGACAGGAAGTAGCTAGCCAACAGGTTGTGCATTAAGATGAATATTCTGACAGATAGATGTCTGAAACTGATAGGTATGCCATTACTACATGACAGCATTCCTCTGTGACATGTCCTAAAAACATAGTAGTCTAAAGTTATTATCAACATATCAGATCAATATCCAATAGGTGATGCATAAAAACATACAGGCCAAACACCAAGAACATGATAGTCAGTACACATAGTCCAGCTTTGTATGCAGGGGACTATGGTTCCAGTACTACAATCTGCAATCTACTCTTACTTGGAAATGCACTGTTAAAAGTGGTACTATAATGATACCATACATGCATGCATGACTGCATATAACCTGGGATACTACCCAAGTAGGAACCACATACAAAGAGAAAAGATTCTGGCACTACCCATGTATATTCAGGTGCTCCTTACAGTATATTCACATCCCTTGCTACTTTAATGACAGCACATAGAAGCATGTTATGTACATGTAATTAAATACACTAATGAAAGATGTCATTACCCTACTGTTTTATCAGACATGAATGTGATTAATGGATATCAAGGCTGAGCAATGCTTAGCAGGTGTAAGCATTACTTAACTATAAATGCTATGCAGATTTGTGCACTGGTAAGCAAAGCCTACATGGTGTAAGCGCCTATATGTTTAACAATGTATTAGCAGTGCTTACCGTCTGGCAAACCCACTTAAAGCTGCTCAAAACTGCTTTAACCACTCTGTATCCAACAGTCCTTGTTCTGCCTAGCAACAAAATAAACAGCCCTTGCAGGTTTTGAACCCAGGACCCTGTACACTATAGTCACAGCAGTTAACCACAAAGCCATCTGAGCTGTGTAGATGTATGCTGTTTTTCAAATATATCATCCAGTACACATAATGAATAGTGGTGAACAACTGCTCTGACTACTACAATTGTTTAGTACTCATAAGTAAAAAAGGTGTTGAATTAGTCATAGGTTCATAGGTAGGTATTAAGCTATCATCCCAAGGGCCTAATTAAGCCTAGCCAACAAGGTTCCCTGGCTTACGCCACCCAAGAAAGTTAATTTTTTGAGCTCCTGTCGAGCAGAGCCACAGAAGGGATCCCTGGGGTGTATTTCATATTTCCCATCCACTCATCAAGTTTTCCTTGAAGAGTGCTAATGAGGAATTTTGCTTCACATAGATGGGTAGCTTGTTCCAGAGTATAGAAGGTCTCTTGGACAGGAATCTATCCCTTCAGCATGTCCTATTTATTGTGGTGACAAGGTTTAGGTCCCTAGAGCATGTAGCTCGGAGGGATTGGGATTTCTTTAGGTGAAGCATGTCCAACAGCTCTGGGTTTAACATAGCTTTATATGTTAGGCAGAAATCTCATCAGAGTAGGCAATATGCTACAGAGTAAAGCTGGAATTTTTTGAGACGGTCAGTGTAGGGCATCTGTTTGAGGCCAGTAATGCTCTTTGTGAGGTACTTCTGTGGCCTTATCAGCTGCTGCAGATGTCTTGTGAGGTACATTCCAAAAGGGGCGTTGTACTCTATAATGGGTCTAATGAGTGCCTAGTAGAGGGGAACAATGACCTCTTTTTTCCTGGATGAGATCCCTTTTGTGATGAGGTGTGCCACATAGAAGGATTTCCTGACTACTGTGGCGATGTGATTATCAAAGGAGAGACTACTGTCAACCTGGGTCCTAAAGTCTTTTATCACACATTCAGCGTTAAGTAGACTGCCATTTATGTGGCAGTTCATGGGTACAGAGTTTTTACCAAAGGGGATGACCATGCACTTTTTGGCACTGAGCTTGAGGCCATGCCTCTGACACCAGGCATCTGACCAGTGAGGCCCTTCTGTAGGATGTCCACATCATTTGGAGACTCGACTACGTCTCCTAGTTTGCAGTCATCTTTGAACTTCATTAGACAAAGGCCTTCTGTGTTAGCCTGTACTTCAGAGAAGTAGATACTAAACAAGAGAGGTCCGAGAACTGAACCCTGTGGTACTCCACTTGTCACTGGTTTGAAGTCAGATTTGGAGTCTGCAACTTTTACAGTGTGGGTTCTGTCAGTGAGCCATTTGGCAACCCATCTTGTGATGTAGGGATTTATACATAGTTTAGTGAGTTTAGCTATAATTCCAGAATGGGGGATGGAGTCAAAAGCCTTGGTGAGGTCAAGATAGGCTGTGTGAACCACCTTACCCTCATCTACGGCTTTGGTGACTTCCTCACAGAAGTCGATCAGATTCAGAAGGCATGATCTGCCTTTCAGAAACCTGAACTGGGTGGGGTCCAGAGTTTGTAGGTTACCAATGTCTTTGTTTATGAGTTCCATGATGATACATCCCATGGTCTTACAAACCAGGCTCGTCAGGCTAATATGGCGATAGTTCCCAGGATCAGTGGTGGCTCCCCCTTTGTGGACTGGGATAACTGTTGCTGTGTGCCATTCAGTGAGCACAAATCTTGACGTGAGACTATGATTGAACATGGTTCTTGGGTGGGGAGCCAGTTCGTTCTGAAGTTCATGTAAAACACAGCCTAGGATGTTATCCGGTCCCATGGATGCTATGTTTTTGGTTTTAGAAAGTGCAGCTTTTACCTGCTTAGATGTAACTACAGGGACCCTGCATTCTTCCTGTATACATATGTGCCCTTTAGAGGGTCAGAGGGGGTAAAGTTAGCACTGAACCTATCTGCCAGGATGTTGGCAATATCAGTTGGTTCTGTAATTTTCATGCCGTTGTGCTGTAACTCAGAGCAGATCTGGGTGTTGCCATTGAGATTCTTGACATAGCTATAGAATGCTTTGTGGTTGCCCTTAGAATCAATGGCGATTTAGTTTTTGTAGCTAGCTTTGGAGGATCTTATAGGGGATCTCAGCTTCTTACTGTGGCTGACCATGGAGCTCCTCCACTCATGGGATTTTACTCTCTTTTGCAACAGTTTCTTCCTTCTGTTGTGAGTTTGTTTATGGCAGGGGACCACCAGATTGGCTTCCTTTTTTGGAGGATAGCGTCTTGGTTCTGTTTGGGATAGCACAATCCATGCACCCGTGTAAGTGCTTATAGAGTGCATTTGTGAAGGATTCAGCAGTCGTAAATGTATTGTCCATCTGCATGGGTGTCATGTAGTTTGCCACTTCTGTCTTAAGAAGACAGAAGTTGGCTTTGGGGAAATTTTTTACCATGGTTTCCTTAATGGTGGGTGGGGGCGGGATGCGGATATCTAGGGTGATTAGTTTATGGTCGTTTCTGACTAACGAGGAGTTGACTTCAGGTATGGAACACCAGTCACTCATGTTGATAACGACTAGGTCTAGGATATTGTTTCCCCTGGTAGGGCATGATCTTATATGTAAGTCATGTTCATGTGAGTCATGCTCTTATATGTAAATATACACATCTCAGATTAATATTTATAATTATTAATATGGTGGGATACATTTGAGAAGTTATACACAACACACATGATTTTTGATATATATATATATATATATATATATATATATATATATATATATATATATATATATATATATATAGGTTCACAGGTTCATAGGTTTATACTAGGCTATCTGCCCTAAGGCATTTATAAGCCTAGCCCAAAGTTTTATGGCTTACACCACCCCTTATGTTAAAAAATACTGTGCCCATTAGTTTGTTGTGCCTCTGTCCAGCAGTGACACAGAGATGATTCCCTGGGTAAACCTACGATCTCCATCCACGGTCAAGATTTCTCTTGAACAGAGCCAGCGAGGTGCTCTGCCTCACATGGACCGGGATTTTATTCCACAGCATAGGGAGTCTCTGGGTGACAAATCTATCCCTCCAGCATGTCCTCTTTATATCCGTGCTAAGGTTTAAGTCGCTTGCTCTAGTGGATCTGGTAGATTTGGATTTTTTGAGGTGGAGCATGTCCATTAATTCCAGGTTGGACATGGCCTTGTATGTCAGGCAGGTCACCTCTGAGCAGGTATGCGACTGAATAGAGCTGGAGTTTCTTCAGTCTGGCAGCATATGACAGATTTTGGAGACCCTTTATCCTTTTGGTGAGGAACTTTTGGGGTCTTTCCAATTGCTGCAGGTGTCGGGTGAGATACATCCCGAATGGGGCATTGTACTCGATCATTGGTCTGATAAGTGAAGAGTACAGGGGAACAATGACCTCACTTGATCTGGATGTGAATCCCTTCATGATCAGGTGGGCAATGTAGAAGGTCTTTCTAACCACTTTTGCAATGTGAGTGTCAAAAGAAAGGCCACTGTCAACCTGGGTCCCCAGGTCCCTGATAACCTCTTCTGTGCTTAATGGATTGCCACCTATATGGTAGCTTGGGGTTACCTTGTTTTTCCCGAAGGGTATGACTATACATTTTTTGGCATTTAACTTCAGGCCATGGCTCTGGCACCAGCTATCAGTTTCCGTGAGACCCCTCTGAAGGATATCTGTGTCAGATGTACTTTCCACTATGGTGCCCAGTTTGCAGTCATCTGCAAACTTTGTCAGCCATAGTCCTGCTATGTTTGCCTGTACTTCTGAGAAGTAGATGCCGAACAACAGGGGGCCCAGGACTGAGCCCTGTGGGACACCACTTGTGACCGGCTTGGAGTCTGACATGGCGCCAGCAACTCTAACCCTGTGGGTTCTGTCCTTTATCCAGTTTGCAACCCATCTTGTGACATATGGGTTTACATTTAAGCTGGTAAGTTTCTCTATAATACCCGAGTGGGGTATTGTGTCGAAAGCTTTTGCAAGGTCAAGGTAGGCTGTATGGACTGCCTTTCCCTCATCAATGGCCTTGGTGACTGTTTCGAAGAAGTCGACCAAGTTCAAAAGGCATGGTCTGCCCTTATATATACATATATATATATATATATATATATATATATATATATATATATATATATACACACACACACATATACATATATATATATATATATATATATATATATATATATTTATATGACATGGGCCTATGACATGTAGTGGAGTCATACATCAGCACCATAACTCTCAACCTGTTAGTGCAAGGGAATCTAATGTATGTATTGCAGTTATAAATGTAGAATGTTGCTACAGCGACAGGGGTTGTGTCAACATACATGTTGTGAAGGAAGGCTCTTCTGAAATTGACATGTACGCCATCAGTTACTGACAGACATCATAAAATCATCATAGTGAAGTACCACACATATCACAGTAATGATCCTATGGAATACAGAAGCAATATGAGCAATAAACCTGGGCAGTCTGAAACAATCTGGTCAGTCAGGAGGTATACACAGAACACCTTAGTGCAAGAAATGTGGAACAAGCCTGACAAAGGGGATGTTTAAAGCCATGAAAATGGGGGTATATCAGGAATACTGGACTAGATAAGCTCACACAGTTGATGCATTCACACCCTCCTGTCTGTCCCAACACATATTAACTGGAGGAGCAGAGATCCCAAGCCACATACTTCACAATAGTTAGTGACATACATCTTCACACCAGGCAACTGCTTTGTCAGAAATACACAACACGTATGGTGGCCAGGCAACAGTACATCTGACAAATATCTGGACACCACATCACACTAGGGTAAATACACTGCACTGCTCGGCATGTCACTAAGCACTGTCTACACTACAGACAGACTGCTGCAACACTAACCCAATTTACCTATGGGGGGATTGACTTGTAATTGCAAATATAGCAGGCACTACAGGCGAGTAACAGCATGGGGTAAAAGACACCAGTGTGAAAGTGCATACCCACAACAGATCCCAACCCAGTCACAGTCTCATAATGGTAAACCTAAGTAATAGTACAGTTGATGACCTGTGTGAACAAAAGACATCATGTTTTCCACTCACACACTAACCCTACATATACTGGCCCAATTCACAGTGTAGTCTGATGTCTGACTGTGGTATGGGACATGTCTCAGTCTGCCACTATAAACATATAGACTGATAGGCATCACTAACCGTAGCAGCATGCACTGTCAGATAGAACAGGACCAATAACACTGACATCTACCCCAGTCTGTACACAGGCCAAATAACATGATCACAATACACTGCTAGATAATACACTCTGTCAACAATCACTATAAATACACATACCTCACTACTGTACAGACTACCACAGAATATCCAGGTTTTGCCTACAACTATTAGGCCTCCTTTAGATTACATATCTGGCAGTCTGATATATCACTGGCTTGATATCAGGAATTATGTCATTAAATAATGGTATACTGTACATATCCACCTCTTACTGCATGACATATGAACAAAGGGTGACAGACTTTGGGGACAGAGGCACAAACACAGGGCCAATATTGACATATTGCAGTTATAAACTGAGAACATTGCTGGTGTAACAGGGTTTGTTGTGACATATTTCTTCTGGGGGATATAAAGTCAGTACCACACATGGATGTTACCATTTCCTGAGTACAATAATCAGAGTATGCTACTGCATTTATGAGAACCGAAAATGGGTGAGTAATACACCATATCTCAGGCTCCAAACTCTGGCCAGTCTGCAGATAACCCTATATGCGAGAGTTTTCTCAACCACATAACACTGTCATGCCAGACTTTAAATCATGCACAACAGCCATATCCACACAAACCCTGTTAAACCAACATTACTTCAAAAGTAGAACAGCAATACTTACATTCTGTCCCCATGTCTGGAACATCCCCCTCCAGTTTTTTGGCTGGTCTCCACAGTATTTGTTGTAAGAGGTATTTCCAGCTACCCCCTGGGATGCTGTTTGTCACACGCCCATATGAAGTCCTGCTCACAGTGAGAGAGAAGGGTCAACACCCACTTGCACTGCTTACTTATAGGAGTGTGTTTCCATGCAATTGGCTATAGGAATGAAACCACAGGTGTTCCACATGTAATTAGCAAGTGGAGGACTCCAATTTGTGCACAGGTCATCAGCTGATCATGAGCATTACCTACCAAAGTCAAGCTGCTGCCTATGAAAAACAGATGCATTTTCCACATCTACCAGAGAGGGGGTGAGAGAGAGACAGAGGGAAAGAAAGACAGGAAGAGAGAAAGAGCCAATCGTGTTTGTGTATGATCTGTGGGTAGAGAGAGGTCTCTGGGTATTATAATGGTTGCCTATATATAAATGTATGGCTGTGTATTGTGTACAACAACCTCTATGTTGTTTGACAACTGTTGGCCATGTAATGTGACATTGGGATATATGGGTCCTCAATATGAAAATGTATCAAAACCCACACTGCAATGGATCCTGTTATTTACACAATCACAACAACACCCACCCAGGATACTGATGACACACACGCACTTGCCAGCACTGAGTTTCAAACCCCTACCTAGCTATGTACTGGTACTATAGTGTTACACAGTTATTGCAAGCGCCACGGCAGTTATATGTTGGAGAGCTGTCCAAAGGCATCTTTGAAGGTGCGTGACATCAGCTGCAGTGCTAAAGGAGGGATGAGGGAAGTGCAGTAGGTGTGAATGATCACAAAAGCAGATGTCAGCAAAGACTCAAACACAAACACACACATTTTCCAGGACCAGGATTAGAACTCCTACCTAACTAGGTTGCTACACTATGGTATTACACAGTTATCGCATGTACCACAGCAGTTATATGTTGGAGAGCTATCCAAAGGTATCTTTGAAGGTGAGTGACATCAGATGCAATGTTAAAGGAGGGGTGAAGGAAGTGCAGTTAAGTGTGAATGGCCACAAAAGCAGGTGTCAATAACCATTCACACACACACACGCACACACACACACACACACACACACACACACACACACACACACACACACACACACACACACACACACACACACACTTTCACAGTTGCCAGGACCAGGTATAGAACTCCTACCTAGTTTGCCATACTATGGTATTACACAGTTATCAAAAGTGCCACAGCAGTTATATGTTGGAGAGCTGTCCAAAGGCATCTTTGGGGGTGAGTGACATCAGCTGCAGTGCTAAAAGAGGGGTGAGGGAAGTGCAATAAGTGTAAATGACTGCAAAAGCTGATGTCAACAAAGACTCACTCACAGACATTTTTACAGTTGCCAGGACGAGGATTAGAACTCCTACCTAAGTAGGCTGCTACACTATGATATTATGCAGTTATCACAAGCGCCATGGAGCTTATAGGACTGAGACTTGGCCAAAGGGTTATTTCAAGGTAACTGACATCAGCAGGGGTGCTAACATGAGCAATGGGAAGTGCAGTGTGTGCGAATGGGCCATAAATCATTACTCTGGAAAAACACACACACACAGACACACACACACACACACACAAATAACACACACACAAACACACACACACACACACACACTCAGTCACACACCACTTTACATGTGACAGGACTGAGTATACAAATGCTACATGAATACTGGTTTTTACTATTGTGTTACACAGTTATCACAAGTGCCACAGACACTATAGGGATGAGGGCTACCAAAAGGAATATCTACAGTGATTGACATCAGCACATCATGCGATATCAGCCAATAGGATGTGTAGTGGGTGGGACAGATCTTATAATGTAATTTTATCTGTTACTGTCTGTCTCTCGTTTCCCCACATCTCAGTGTGTGTATGTTTGACATATTATAGTGTGTTGGCCTTGGATATGTGTGAGTATTCCTATCCAATGTGTGTATGAAGTATGAATGGTGTACAATTTGGTGTGTGTGCACAGACATCTGCAAATGACAGATATGTATAATCCACTGTGTTGTCAGACATGGGCTTCATTTGTTTAAGTGTAGGAGCATGCCCAGTATGACCTTCTGTATTGAGTGTGTGAATCCATTCTAGGTAGGGTTTTACTCTAGCCCAGGGTTTGGTGTTCTCAATCTACAGATAGCAACCTGTTTCTGCAGGATATTAGTAGATAGGTTGACAAAATGGAGTTGCAATGGGCGACAGATAGGGGGATACTGTAACTATTGCTATCTGTGCTGCCTGTGTTACATGGTTGTTGTTAGCAGAGATATTCAGACATATGCACTGGTTTTACATTGTGATGTATTATGTCATCGACTAGTGACAGATATAAATTATTTTCACACAGTTATGTACTGGGAAATACATGATGACTGAAGCTGATTCTAGTATTGTGGTCCACAGCTTGCACATTCTTGCACACTCCTGCCATTCTGGTGGGGTAGCTACAGACACTTCCTGATGGGTCTGTGTAAATGGTCCAGCACATTGATAGTATGGTGGCTGAGGATCCCCTTGTTGTACATATATCAACTTAACAGAATGGCCATATCCTGTGTGGCCATACCTCTCAACTGTACAGATTCACCAGGGTTACCCAGAGGAAGGGCTCATATATCTGGACATTTCCCCTTCACATTGTGGTTTACGAGCAGGTTTGTAGCCACCCATTACTGGGTTTGCAGGCAGGGCGTTTCAGACTTCACACACTCTATGACATCCATGCATCTCCCCAATCTGTTATTCTATCCTCGTCCTAACATTATGCGAGCAATATCTGGGATTTATCCCTATAGTTGGCCCTTCATCACAGCGCTATTTATGGATTGGCCCCCAGTTCATGCAGTAGGATGTGGGAGGCGTGCTACTGGTATTTGTCAATATGGCCTTGCATTTGTGTTCTGTTGACTGTGTTAGTTTGTTATTTGGGACTCCATGAGATAACATACACTGGCAATACAGGTGAGGCACTGGCCTTTGATAGAGGACTGTAGGCCATTTGGTAGTGATGCAGGCCATCTGTAGCAGGCCAGTGCATTCTGTCACTCCTACATTCCCAGGCTGTGAGCCACTGGATTCCCCTGGGGTGACAGGGTAAGTGTGCAAGGTGTTAATGTCAATAGTTCCTGTACATATTGACCCATTGGTCCAGAAACATGCAGGGTGCTGCTTACAGCTAGGGACACGCCTGCATAGGACAGCTGTTCAGCATGCTGCATTCTATGGGTACTCCTATACAGAAGTGGAGTCATACTGCACTCATTCCCAACAGCAAGGATATGACCTGTCATAAGCCTGTGGCTGATGGTGGGGTGGGCTGAGTGCATGTGTGATATGGAAGCTACTTGCAGCTGACTCACAGATCTACCTGGGACATTCTCCTTATGCTGCCTTGTGCAGGGACATAGGCAGTCTCTCATTACTTCATAACTATGCCTCTTGTGGTCTGCCAGTGATTGGCCAGACTACATCAGTATTCCATACTACACAAACAACTAATGTGCTGCTAACCTGTATGTACAATTCCAAAGTTGTGTGCATTTGACAGTAACATTTTATGCACTCTGTCTAGGGTACTTCTACCTGTGTACTGTGTGTATGTCTGGGCCCACATTCATGACATGTCCATCTTTCAGACAGTGACAGATATTGACATCTGGACAGTGAGTATAGATGACTGCTGACATGGGTATTGCTGAGAGGCATTGTGATTGGCACTGCAGTTGTCAGAACATGGCCCTGTCATCTATAGTACATAGGCCACTGAGACACAGCCCTCCATGCCTACATGCTGACTACTTCCATACAATAATGAACATATGACAGCCTAACACATGGACCCCTGCATATTGTACACGTGCAGCAATCTATATTGTAGATTGGGGGCAGCTCGGGTAATTTATGCTCCACTGTTATTACACCTCACACTTACATGTTACTGCATTTCTACATGGGATGGGGGGGGCACACCTGCCAACTTTATGCATTTGCTATGACTGTACTGGTATTTCAGGACTCTGTTGGCTTCCATTTCATTTTGTATTCTGACCTATCATGCAGACTGAAGGCATATCAGTAGTGTACTTAGGTTTTCTTGACCTACATTTCAGTTTCAGACTTCTTACCCTTCAGAACTGACATACAACTTCCAGACCTGCTGTACTCTGTCTGTGTAGGTCTGGAGGGGTGCTGTTAACCATTGCCATCAATTGAAGGCCTTAGGCCAGCCTTTCTTTATAGTCATCTACACCTGTCCTGTTGGCCGAGGCTGGTGGTGGTTATGTGAGCCACACTGACAAACGTGTGTGTCCTATGGACACACATTTGGGCCACCACATGTACTACAGTGAGATTTGTCACCTTGTCTAGTACTGCCTAGTATGTTGACAGCCATATTTGTTATGGATTTCATGCTGCCCATATAGGTGTACACTATCTGCTGCCATCGCATTCAGCCACCCAATTCCCTTGCATGCTCGCGTCCATACCATAGCTACAACTAGCAGAACATACTACTCCATTCAGCAATTGATAGGAAGAATGACTTACCTTGGGGCTATGCCAGTATTGAGGATGGTGCTGGAGGGCTGACTATGTTGGATGCACATAGTACACTCCCTATACATGATAAAGCACAGGTAATGTGATGTTCGGCATCCCTTTTACTGTATGTGCAAGTCAGAGAGGGGTGTCATTCCTGGGCCCCTACTGTATCAGTGCTATGCATTGTCTCTTTGCTAAGGCCTGGGCATACTAGGCAAGTCTCCTTCTGCCTACAGGGGCAGGCTCAGGTAGTTCCTCCTCCGAGTCCCTCTGTGCCTGTGCTGGCCTTGGCAATGGTGGGGAGGTTGTGTGGCCTTAGCCCATGCTGTTCCTGCTGCAGCTGTTTCTGCAGGATCATATTGTCTAGCATGACATATACTATGAATATTTGTGTACATGTAGCTGGAGAGTACTGCAAGGCTCCACCGGATATGTCCAGTCAGTGGAACCGTGACTTGAGTATCCCAAACACACACTCTATTATGATTCAGGTGTGTGCGTGTGCCTCATTATGGAGTTTTTGTTCAGGTGTGTGTGCATTTCTGAGGGATGTCATCAGTCACAGCTCCAGTGCGTAACCAGCATCCCCCACTAGGTGGCCAAATGAGATGTCCTCACTGGCAAATGACTGGTACAGCTGTATCATATGCCAGATGTGGGAGTCGTGATAGCTTCCAGGGCCTCCAGCACACACATTCAAGATAATGCCCTGGGCATCGCACATGACCTGGCAGTTGATGGAGGGGAAGCCCTTGTGGTTTATGTAGACCCTACCCCACTTGCCAGGTGGTGCTTTGATGTGTATGTGATTGCAGTCTATGGCACCCACTACTTCAGGGTATTCTGCTATTTGGTGGAAGAGATGCATATTGCTGGTCAACGCCTCACGGGTGTTGAGGAAATATATGTGCCCACCACCATGTGCTGACATGGCATCCAGGAGCTGGTGGAGTACCCTGGATGCTGATGCCTGTGAGATCATCATGATATCCCCAGTTGGCCTTTGGGAAGTACCTGTGGCTAGTATTCTTATGCCTACACATACCTTGGTATCCACTGGGATGGGTTCCCTTCTGTTGGTTTTGTGTGTGAGGCATGGCCGGCACAGCTCAACAATTTGCTGTAGAATGTCCCTGTCTGCCCTATAGCACTTCACTATCTCCAGCTCATGTAGCCCTTGGTAGGTTACCCTGGGTCTGTACACTTTTCTCCTTCTCCTCACTGTGGGATTGTCATCAGCATTCACATCCTCACCACCCTTAGTCTCCTGCACATATTGATGTGTGGCAGCAATAGCAGCCCCTAACATTTTGTTAATTTTATCTGGTAAAATTTCCCCATCTGTGTACACCGGTGGTGTAGAGTTTGTGGGAAATAACAGATCGGTAGGTGTTTGCATAGTTTATAGTGGTGTGCTAGGCTGTTCCATGTGTAACTGGCTGATTCTGATACATTTCACCTGCCAGCTATGCTAGTTCTCCTTGATTGCCTTCTTACTGCTGTTTCTCCTTCCCACTTCCCCCCTATTTAAGCCCTGAGGCACGCCGTGCATACCCAGTGCTCAAATGTAAACAGTTTGGCTATTTCCTCTGTTTTATTTTGTTTTTACTTAGGCCCGCTGAGCATCACGCACACCCATTTAGCTAATGTAAGCTCTATTAAGCAGAAATGGCCCTACCTGGATACAAACACACTCTGCATTTCATGGTGTAAGACAGTACAGCCTTAGACACACCCCCTTCTTTAACTTAGCTTTGCTTAGCTAAGAGCAAACATGGGCCACAGAGCTCCAATGAGCTTACAGCAAGCATCACACACCGCCTTATGAAGTCATTTAACTCTTAGGCTTGCACTGTTGTATTGCTGCACCTACATGGTTGGGTGCAAACTAACACTGAGAGGAAATCTGTGATTCAGTATCAATCCCCTCATTTGCATAAAACAGAATGCTAATTCATAGTTACCGCACTCACACTCAGCCTTCCCCCTTAGCAACCACTACTCCCAGGTATTGTTGTTTTATGCTTGCCATTGATTATCATGGCAAAATGCTGATTTGGGTTTAAAAGCTTATTTCCAACTTTTTTTTTCTTATTTTTGGGCCAATCCCATTTGCGCACCACTGCCCACTGTTTAAATGTCCGAAATCGGCCAAAAAAAATAAAAGTTATTTTTTATAATTTTGCAACTATTTATCATGCCAATGGCCATATATTTAGCCATTGGCATGTCTACTCCATTGCATAAATGCTTTCTTTGTAGCTGTCATGCCTCCGTTTTGTAATTTGCATTAATGTATTTGGTTAGTAATCGAATACATTTCTGCAGGTTACACTATTCCTGCACAGATGCCTGCCTGCTTCCTGGATCACTAATTCACCTCATTTGCATGGTTTTCACCTGCAAATGGGGTAATTAGCATAAAGCAGTGATATCCGGGCAGGAATAGTGTAGGAGTGCTCATGACCGTCCCGGGAGCTCGTTCCTGGATCGCTCGTCAGCCATATTGCATGCATCAGCTCTTGCACTATTCCTGCACACCATGCAGAGATTGCTGAATCCTGGGGACTATGTTAAGGAACTTGCATTTGAACTTCTATTGTATTATTTTATGCATTCTACACATACTAATTGTCATATGTACAAATGTAATATTATTTAATCTTCCTTGGACCTTTTCTCCCTAGGTGTCTGCTGAAAATGGGTTTCTGGCCCAGTCGGACACTACCCAGTTATCAAATGAAAATAAATAAAATAAATAAATGTATCTCATTGGTTGTTTAGGATACAACTTGGTTTTTAAATTTGAATGACTCTTCCTTTTTTAATATGGTCTGATGAAGCGGTATGGAACCGTGAAAGCACTTACCATTGTTTTATTATGTTTTATTTTATTTGTGTACTATTAAATGAGTTTTTCATTAAAGTCGTGGAGTTTGAAGTTTTCTTTTTATTTTATGCTACTTGCAGTGTCTACTTTGTTCTTTTCTCAATTGGTGCATTTTTGGAATTTATTAAAAATATGAAAAAAATCAGCAATGTTTTGAAAATCTCTTGACAGCTGAAAGATATGTGTTTTGCAGAAGGTCTCAGTTTGTCCTCATATATTGCTCTGTACTTCAAGAAATAGTTTATGGATGGTGTTTTTCATTGTATACCAATAGAAAGTTAAGCCGCTCTACAATACATTAGCAGCCATTCTTATTATTACCGGTATATGCTCGACTTACAAAGGTGATACTAATTGGAATATCCAATCACTATGTGCATTTTGAACAGTAGTGGCCTTTTAGTGTATATTTTTATTTTTTGTTTTAATCAGTAAAATAAAATGTTCTTTGACAATAGCAAAAAAAAAAAAAAAAAACAACTAAGACAGCATTTTTGCAGGGCAGAAGTCCTAAAGTCTCATGTACTCCCCATGTGGGGAACTTCATCGTTCCCAGCCGCCTTGTTTATATATATTATCTTACCAGACATGCAGCACTGGGGAGAAGGAGTAAACTGAGTGATATGCACAGAAGCCTTACACAAATGCTACTGCAACTTTGCCTAAGGGAGCATTGACAGAAGATGCAATGTTGACAAAAGAAAGTCACTTTAAAAAAGACAAACATTAAAACAATTTTGGCAAAGTGTAGAACAGCCAGCAGTCACACTGTATAACATCTTTTAAAAAATTCCCCTATTTCAAATAATATTGAGAGCCTTTTTATAATAGAGCAGTGCTCATTATCTGAAAGTTTCAAGCAATTTAGAGGTATAGTTAATCATTCTGATGACATGAGATTTAGCACTTTTAGTTCAAACATAAATTATTGTTGGCTAAAACAACCTATCAATCCAATGTTTTGTTTCATCTTGCAAACAGCTATTTAAAGTGAAAATAGAGGAACAGTTTTTACAATATTTTCTTGTGAGAAGATGAACTACTTAACATCCAGTTCATCAACATTGCTTGCTTAAGTGCTACACTGTACAATATTATTTTGAATTTGTATTTTCTTTACATCATGCACAATTTTTGTATCAGTTCAATTAAAGTAAGTAAGTAAGCAATGAATTTACAGTAGTAGTCTTAAACTGTTATGGGACCTCCTATGAATCATAAAATTCCACAAAGCCAACAATTCAAAATACCTAAAAATAATACCTGAAATACAGAAGGGCAAAAAATTAGCTTTAAGTGTTTTGAAGGGGGGGGCAAGCCCCTTGCACCTCCCAATATGGGGACAAGTTCCCCTGCCCCCCAGAACTTATGTATACCAACTGCACACTAATACCAACTCAAACAATGGAGGAATCTCGCAAAAGAAGTGAATAATTGCTGGTACATACTTAGAAACCAACGCTGGCAATGATATTTTTCTGGTTCAGCATTTAAGTCTCAATCTTTTTCCTGCAGACAAATGAAGTTCAATGAATTTTAACTCGATCAGTTTTAGGGAATCCATTGTTATGATGTCACTTCAGCAGCTGGCATAGATATAAAAGATTTACTTTATATATACATTCACACTGGAGTTTACATGCTTCATCATACCTGTGTTGTACTTAGTGTGTGATATAAACTTTGGTGTTAACAGCAAAATTTTCAGTAGCAATGATTTGTGTATCACTTACTCACAAGTCATCAAGAACTAAAAACATGACATGCGTGTTTGGAATCAGAATCACAGTTTTAAGATAATCAACCGAAAAAAGCAATTGTGTGCAAACATAATCCCATTGATGTGCATAAAAAATTTGTTTTGAGCCATGCCTCTCCAAAATACAAGCCTTATCTATCTATCTATCTATCTATCTATCTATCTATCTATCTATCTATCTATCTATCTATCTATCGATCTATCTATCTATCTATCTATCTATCGCACACACACGCGCGCGCGCACGTGAGCACACACGCATCTGTATAAACAGGTCCTTGTTGTGACATACAAAAGTTTCAAAGCCTCAAGGGGTAAGAAGCTTTCCACCCTTAAGGAAAAATATTAATCTACAGGCTGACTGAGCCTTAAAAAAAAAAAAAAATCTGTAGCCAGTCTCATTTGAGACTCCATTGTAATTAAAGTAGTCAAGCACTTATAACTTGTTTAGAAATTGATACTTCTTTATTGAAAAAAAAAAATTAAATGGATGAGTGCATTCTCATTTCAGGGAATGTTACTTACACTGTTCTATTTTACTCAATACTTTGTACGCATGCAACATCTATGAAATGACAGGAACGTTAGGCAAACGGAGGCCTGCATGATGTAATATTTTTGAGCCAAACAATGATTTCTGGGATACTGGATGGCAACTTGATTTATCCAAACCATATCAATATGCCAGCCTCCAGGTGGTCAGAGTCTGGAATTACATATAAAAATATTTAAAATCCTGTAAATAAACCCAGAGTGCTGTTAAAGTGTAGGAAATATCATGCCATGATGTTTTAAACATGTTTTTTGAGTCTGTGGGTGCGGTACTCCTTTAAGTAGACTTTGCTTCTCTTCTTAATTACTATGAAGCATTTCTCATAGTATTCCTAATGGATTGAAAAGTATTTCTTTAAACTTTGTGTATTTCTCTGTGTTATGGTTAATCACTTTAGAATAAAGTTTTAGTTTATATTCCTTCTTGTTAAAAGACTTTCTTACTTGCTGTTCCCACTTTTGATCTAAGTTCAAAGGTTTGGCTATATTTCATCTTGCCTTATGGCAATTTTTTTTCTTCTTCTTTCTTTCTATAAACTTTTGAAATGAGAACAATTTCTTCTTATCATAATTTGCATATTGCAAACAATAGCATAGGATGATAACACTTTGTCAAAGGTGGTTTCTAGTATCAGCATAGCCCATCCAAGCTTGGTTAATAGCTAATTAAAGTCCCATTTGCATTTTTCTGTATTACTATGACATTTCACATGCAAAAAAAATGTCTTCCTTTCTTGGGTACAACAGTCTCTCATTGTTTTTCCATTTACTTTGTATTCAATAGATTTGATATGGCATGTGTTTTATTTCAAAGTCTCAGCAGAAGTTTTTTGAATTTTTTTTTTTTGTGATCATCATAGTTTTAGATTCAATCTGTAACCCACTTCTAGATGCATACCCACTTTTGTTAGGCAGTACACAAAACTTACTGGCTGTTGTTTCAAACATTTTTTCGTTGAGTCCAAATTTGCACAGCTTACTGATTTAACACAAAACATCTAGCAATACTTTTTATTCATCAATAGTTCATAAAACTTTCAGTTATTTATAATAGGTTCACAGGCAAGCTGCCCTTGCAGGCCATAGCCAATTTTCCTATTTCCTTTTACTTCAATACCATCACTTATATCTGCTTCCAGTACTTCACTTCTCTCCTCTTCCTTGCTCACATTTTCATCAACAGAACAGATATTATAGCAATAACCCATGCCTGGGTGTGGGTAATGCTGGATTTACCCATGGTTGGTGTGGTTTGGTCATGAGGGCGAAGCCCGAGTGGCCAAACAAAGCCAACCATGGGTAAATCCAGCATTACCCACACCCAGAAGTGGGTTATTGCTATTATACAATGACATTATTTAAGAAAAAAATAATTACTCTTCTTAAATAATGGCATTGTATAATGCCTCCTTGCTGCCCTTCCACAGCTGTCTGGTATTCTGCGGCAGTTCTGATGTACTGTGCATGCGCATGCCTAACCAGTACATCAGAGCTGTGGGCAAAAGAAACGGAGAAAGCAAGATCTCCGTTACTTTTTAAAAACTGTTTCGCTATGTTAAATGAGTTTAACATAGCGAGACAGTTTTAAAAAAAGCAACAGACAATATCTGTTGCTTTTTTAAAGCTGTCTCACTATGGTAAACTCATTTAACATAGCGAGACAGTTTTGAAAAAAGCAACAGAGAAAGCAAGTTTCTCTATGTTAAATGGGTTTAACATAGCGAGACATCTTTAAAAAAGCAACAGAGAATATCCGTTGCTTTTTTTAAAGCTGTCTGGCTATGTTAAACCCATTTAACATAGCGAACGTTTGAAAAAAGCAACGGAGAAAGCAAGATCTCCGTTGCTTTTTAAAAACTGTTTCGCTATGTTAAATGAGTTTAACATAGCAAGACAGCTTTAAAAAAAGCAACGGAGAATCTCCGTTGCTTTTTTAAAGCTGTCTCGCTATGTTAAACTTGTTTAACATAGCGAGATAGTGTGAAGCAACGGAGATCTTGCATTCTCCGTTGCTGTAAAAAAAAAAAGAGTTATAGTAATGGAAAAAGTCCGGGCGACCGAACCTTTTTCTATTACTATAACTCTGATTTACAATGTGCACGCTGACCAATCAGTGTGCACTTTTTTGAATATTTAATGGGGGGTCATTGTATAATGTCGTTTAATTATTTTTCTTCTTCATCTCTCTCTCTCTCTCTCTCTCTCTCTCTGGCTCGGGATGAGAAACTGAAACATAATCATCATTTTCTAATGCTTTACCTATAAGCAGTCTTAATTCATTCTCTTCTATGTTTTGAATTACTAGTCAGTCAAACTAAAATGATTAATGCTTCAATATTTCCTACAAAATCTTTCACAATTCCTTTTAGTATGGCCTAGTTCATCACATTGCACATATCTCCTTTTGTTACAGTTTTGTATGAAATGTTCATAGACTCCACAAAAAAAAAAGGTTTTGGTTAATTCCAATATGTCACATAAGCTTTATGTTGTGCCACATTAACAACACTGGGAATGCATTTTATTTTTCCTTCCACCATTTTAAGTTTAACCCAAAATTTCCAAGCACTGTTCCAGATCTTCCTATTATCATATACTTTTTTAAATTCATAAACTATTCGACATACTCAAAAAAAAATACATTTCAAGCATATTCTTTTGAATTTCACCAGTCTAGATTGTGCCAATATTTTCTTTTCTAAAATTTAAGAAAAAAAATTTAAATTGCACAGTTACAAAAAACATTCCACTGCAGCTAAAGTCTCAATTATCACATCACAAACATTTTCCTTTCCAATGTGAACAGATAGTCTCATGCCACCCACAGAAAAACCCAACATAATAATACTATCTCAGATACAATATCTGTTAATGCCTGATTATATTTTTAACAAAATCATTGCAACGGGTAAAGACTAAAAATGTCTGCCTCCAAATAAATCTGTACCTGTTTTATCTTTTTTACCTGCTGCTGTACAGAATTTCACTACACAATTTCCTGCTGACTATGTCCTCACAACACTTAAATACTTGCTTAACTGGCAAACCATTCCTTCTAGCTCCACGGTTCCTTTACCATATTTCATCACTTCCTGCTTTAACATCCACAATGGATCCCCATTCAGGAACATCAAGTCTATCCAGTATCTGGCTCAAAGATACCTCTGTGCCTTCACCAGGTTTATCTTCATCAATCTTTATAATGTCTGTTGGTAATCCATCTTCATTAACAACAGGAACATTTGTCTGTCCTTATTCTGCTGCATAATCTGTTGTTTCCACCTCTCCCTGCCCCATTCTTTTACCACCCTTCAGCTCATCACAGAACTTCTTGTCACACAAAGAATAGGTGAAGTTCCCAGTTGCCCTGACCAAATTTCCCCTAGTCATAGAAACATGCCTCTGGTCTTCTCAGAAAAGAGGCCACTAGTCTTGTGGGACTAATCAGGTCAACAAAGGATAAATAAAATAAATAAACAAATGAATGAATAAGTACATTATGCAGTGCAACTCTTACCCATCATCAACTTTCGCCACATTTCCTGCAGCCATATTCCTACCTTTCAACATTCCATCATTTGAACATATGTTGGGGATCCATGTGTATACCTATCTGTACACACACACACAAACATACATATATATATATATATATATATATATCTGCTTTATTTTTCTGGAAAAAAAAAAAACTTGTTTTCCCACCTTTTTAAGCTAGTATAGTCCATTTTTCAGGTTAGTGCTGAATTCACGGCTGTATTACATGATTCTGTGTTTGCCCATACCTTACTTGGACAGACGGAAGTTTCTCTGTTCACCTGTGAGAGAGGGGAGCTTTGAGCAGCCTATCTGCCCCTGGAGGAGTGGTTTCAGCCCAGAAATTAGTAGGTTATTGGCCATTTTGGGCTAATTTCTATATCTTTCATTTCCTTGCTATAAAACCCGCATTTGCATGGTTTTGTGCCCCGGGCAGCACCGGTTAGCTGGGGTATAACTATTCCCGGCTCCACAAGGTCTGCTCTTCAATTTTTCCCTTGGAACTAGACAAACGTTCAACTTAAGCACTCAAACCATTCACTTCTCAGCCCTGCACTTGCTCAAAACTCATAGCAAGCACTAATAAACCTTAGCACTAGACCCCACCCCCATACTGTAGAGAAGGACAAGGCTCTCTGTTCAATCTTACCAGCCAATCAGTAAAACAGTTCACTGTACCTATCCAGGCATGTCCAAAGAGCAGTTTCAGGTGTACTCTTTGGTCCAACTGGTGAATCTGGGCATTTTGAGGCAATGTTACAACTGCCTCATGTACAGAGACAACCCTCTCCTCCTATCACCAAACACTAATACATGCGACAGATGCAGTTATACAGACAAATGGAGGCTAATCTCCCTCAACCCAAGACTGGACCAGGCAGTCAAGAGGAAAAGGGAATTACTTGCATCACACCACCAGTCTCACATAGACCTATGAAACCAGCACGGGCAAAAAAAATGCATAAATACACAAAAGCATACTCGGAGACTCTAAATAAAAATCTGCAAAAGCAACAGAGACCTCAAAATCAGACATCCAAGCAACCTCCACCCCCCCAACACACACCATGAAACACATACTTCACAAAACCAGTGTGCCACGCAATCACAGCTCTTAAGGCAAAATAACATACCCAATACACTAGTAATAGGTGTCTCTATAGTCAGGCACACTGATGCCCCACTCACTAGACTGAACAAGGAGAAGGTTACTATTAGCTGCCTGTCAGGTGCAGTATCTGCCACATAACACAAGAACTCAGGTCACTCCAGAACAAGTACAAATATGACTCTGCCATTGTCCATGTTGGTGTGAATGACCTGAGCAGTACCTCCCTGGACTACATGAAAAGAGACATGGAGGAGTTCTCTGATCACATAGCCCAGTCCGGTATGACCCTGACCCTGAGTAGCATTCTGCCCTCACCAAGAATGATACCACGGTATAAAGAAAAAAATATCAATTTCAACAATTGACTAAGCTTCTGGTGTCATTCAAAGGGGATCCAGTGTCTGTCAGCCTGGGATGACATGCTCGACAAGCCACGCTGCTTCACTAGAGACAGCATGCACCTGTCACCCTTAGGCTTTCAAATACTGGCCAAGGCTCTTGCCACCCCCATAGTGCCTTTTTTAGGCAAGGCTCAAAAGACAAACCCACCGCCATAAATAGCACAAGTAACAAAAAACTGAGGGTAACGCTACTCAGTGCCAGAAGCCTAAACCTCAAAATGCACAAACTCGAGGCACTCCTCAGTATGGATAAAACTGATATATATGCAGTAACAGAAACCTGGTTTAAGGCTCCAGAGAGCACCCCACCACTAACAGGCTACAACTCATACCATACATTTCGACCATAAAACCCAAACCGAAATACAAAAGGCAGGGGCGTATCCATATTCATCAAGGATATCCACACCTCCAGGTTAGTGGCACAGCACGATGCTTCAGAGATCATCCATGTGCAACTAACAATGGTCAAAACTGCAATCCAAATTGTAGCTTGCTACAGATCACCCATGTCCCAGGACCCCCATTCTGCATTTCTGGAAACACTGGGAAACATGAAGGTCCTACCAAACACCCTGATATTGGGTGATTTCAATTACCCAAACTTTAACTGGGAGAACTACTCAAGTACTAATTCCCTTGCCCAACATTTCCTAGAATTTATAAACTTTAACGCCCTGGATCAACTGGTCAACACTCCCATGAGAGGTGACAACATATTGGTCCTGGTCATCACCAACATGGGTGACACCAGAGGTCAACCCCTTGCTGGTTAGATCTGACCATAAACTAATCACTCTGGATATCCACATTCTGCCCCCACCCCTGGTCAAAGAAACCACCGTAAAAAACTTTTCAAAAGCAAACTTCACATTACTTAAGACCGAGGTGGAATGTTTCAAAGCCCCCATGCTAAAGGATAATGCTGTCCAAGCTGCAAAATCTTTTACAAATGCACTCTATGGGCACCTACAAGAATGCATGGATTGTGCTATCCCAAGCAATACCAAGACTCACTCCTCCAAGAAAAGGAAACCAGTCTGGTGGACCCCTGCCATAAATAAGCTATACAATAGAAGGAGGAAACTAGTACAGAAAAGAGTAAAATCCCAAGAAGGGAAGACATCCCTGATCAATATCAGCAAGAAACTACAATCCCTCATAAAATCATCCAAGGCTAGCTTCAAAAGAAAATTGCCAAGGACTCCAAAGATAACCACAAGGCATTCTTTAGTTATGTCAAGAATCTAAGTGGCAATTCTCAGATCTGCTCAGAGTTAGTGCAGAATGGCACAAAATACGCTGAACCAACCGATATCGCCAACATCCTGGCAGACAGGTTCAGTGAAAACTTCACCCCCCTCTTACCCCCAAAAGGGCCCATAACCAAACCAGAAGAATGTAGTGCCCCTGAAATCACAGACACTCAGGTTAAAATAGCCCTCTCCAAAGCCAAAAACACAGCATCAATGGGACCAGATGGTGTCCCAGGCTGCGTACTGCATGAGCTCAAAGATGAACTAACCCCTCACCTAAACACACTGTTCAAACTCAGCCTCTCCACAGGCTACATGCCCATAGAGTGGCATACAGCAATGGTTATTCCTCTTCACAAAGGTGGAGCTACAACAGACCCCAGGAACTATCACCCTATAAGCCTGACTAGTTTGGTCTGCAAGGCTATGGAGCGCATCATCATGGATCTCATTAACAGAGACATTGGGAACCTCCAAACACTGGACCCTACCCAGTTCAGCTTTGTTAAGGGCAGATCATGCCTCCTAAATCTGGTGGACTTTTTTGAAACAGTTACCAAGGCTATAGACGAGGGAAAGGTGGTACACACAGCCTATCTAGACCTTGCAAAGGTCTTCGACACCATTCCCCATTCAGGTATTGTAGACAAGCTCACCAGCCTGAACATAAACCTCTACGTCACAAGATGGGTTACCAACTGGCACATGGACAGAACCCACATGGTAAGAGGTGCGGGAGCTAGGTCTGACTCTAAACCAGTTACAAGTGGCATTCCCCAGGGCTCAGTCCTAGGACCCCACCTGTTTGGCATATACGTCTCAGAGGTACAGGCAAGCACAGGAAGGCTATGGCTAACCAAGTTCACAGATGACTGCAAACTAGGGGATATAATTGACTCTCCGTCTGACACAGACATCCTCCAAAAGGGTCTCACTGAGACAGATACCTGGTGTCAAAACCATTGCCTCAAGCTAAATGCCATAAAATGCATAGTCATCTCCTTTGGAAAAAACATAGCACCCACAAACTACCACATAGGTGGTAGCCCTCTAAATACAGAAGACGTAATTAGGGAACTGGGGACCCAAGTAGACAGTAACCTCTCCTTTGACAATCACATTGCCAAAGTGGTGAGAAAATCCTTCTATGTGGCCCACCTAATCACAAAAGGGTTTGCATCCAGATCAAAGGAGGTCATTATGCCCCTCTATACATCACTCATCAGACCCATCATAGAGTACAATGCCCCATTTGGGATGTACCTTACAAGACACCTGCAACAGCTGGAAAGACCACAGAAGCACCTTACCAAGAGGATCACTGGCCTCAAACAGATGCCCTCTGCAGCTCGACTGAAGAAACTCCAGCTATACTCGGTTACATACTGCCTACTCAGAGGTGATCTCTGCCTGACATACAAGGCCATGTCCAACTCAGAATTGATGGACATGCTCCACCTAAAGAAAACCATACCCCCTCAAGCAACACGCTCTATAGGACATGCTGGAGGGATAGATTCCTGTCCCAGACACTTCCCATGCTCTGGAACAGGTTTCCAATCTACATTAGGCAGAGGTCCTTGCTAGTCCTCTTCAAGAGAAACCTTAACGAGTGTATGGGAAACAGAAAGTTTACCCTGGGGATCACTTCAATGGTTCTGCTGGACAGAGGCACAGGGAACTAATCTAAGGGGGCGGCGAAAGCCAACACTTTCCAGCTAGTCTTATAAATGGCTTCGGACAAATAGCCTAGTACCTGCCTATGAGTCTATGAACCTATATATATATATATATATATATATATATATATATATATATATATATATATATATATATATGTAAAGAGGCAGAACGAGAGACAGAAAGAGATACATATATACATATATAGAAAGAGAGGGAGACAGAGAGAGACAGAGAGAGAGAGAGAGAGAAAGTGAGAGACAGTATGCAATGTAGACAACATAGTCTTGAGGGTCATGGCAGGCTTTTTAAAAGCCAGTAAGTCACAATCTTAACAAGCAAATCTAGGAACCTATGAAGAACTCATAAAAATGGATTTATTTTTCGGTCTCTACCCATTTCTCTAACTTCTTATGGTGCCTTTAGTTAGACTCACTGGCTTAAATGATCATTTTTTGTCTATAAATGCAGATGTAACCATCTCTCTCTCTCCTGTTTGTTCTTTTGCCTGAAAAACTACCTACAAAATGTAACATACACTGTGACAAATGCAAAAAAAAGTGAGTTTTCTCAATAAGTCAACAAAGTGTACATTAAAACAGTAAAACGTATAGAAAAGTGTTTGGTAAGTATAGTTAAATTATGCTTTCTTTGAATGTGGCAGTCTGTGTTGGGTTCAAGAAAGAAAAACATTTTGGTAAAAAGAACCTGAAAGTGGGATAGAGTTAATCATTAACAAACTGGGAATGATTGCCATTTCACAGTGTATTACTCCTGGTTCTAAGCATAATATGACAAGAAAAAGATATAATGTTGCAGTGTCTAGGCATTCACACAGATACTCAGATCCACACAAACACGCACATTTTCACACACACACACACACACACACACACACACACACACACACACACACACACACACACACACACACACAGGCACACACACACACACACACACACACACACACACACACACACACACACACACACACACACATACACAGGACGCACATGTGAACTCACAAATTGGAGTTCCTTTCAAATTAATTAGAATACATATTTCTACTCATCTTTCCAAAGGCACTGCTAAATTTAATCTAAAACCATTACAGTAAAACATCCATACATATTTTCCATCCTGAACAGACCTCCTAACCTCTTGCAGCCAGAAGTCTGGACAAAGCCATAAGAAATGGGGGGACAAAGGCCCAAAAATATTATGCTTACAAAATTAGAAAGTTAATAGAATAACAGGTTTTGTATTAGCATAACTTTTATAAAAGACAGGAAATCTAAAACTCAAATGTCTGTCATTATTTTCTGACTTGTGTCCTGAATGATTTGCTAATGATTTGTCAGAAAAACACATTTTTGGAGAAACAGACTAAAAATATGAGGCAGAAATCTGGACAGTAGAGAGGTGCAATCCTAGAGTTCAGCACTACGGAATAAACCAGTCTTCAGTAACTCAGTTCTAAATTCAGATCTGCAATGTTGACTGTATTGTCTCATTTATTCACTTCAAGTTTTTAGATTACTTGGTGGGGATTGAATTAATATGCAATTTATTTAAAGGCACCACATTGCTCATGGTGTCAATGGTGCAACTATAGATTTTTTAATACATTTCTTGACCAGGTAAGCCCACTGGACACAAGCATCCCTTTTTACAGGAAACCTTGGAATGCTGTCAGGTTAATTGACTTGCTTAGAGTCGCAAAGTAGGTAAATGAAGGTGAAAGGAATCAAACCCTGTACCCTTGACTACAGGAAGCCATTCATAAACAGTTCAGAGCCTTAATCCACCACACTAACTGCCAGAGAGAGAAGTGTTTTCTTTGTGAGTCCTTCTGATATATCATCCAATGCTGTGTTTTATTACTCAGTCTTTATGGTAATCACATATTGTTTAGAATATTAGAAACTGAAAGATATGCTCTGCATGTGTAGCTGGATTAAAGCATTACTGGCTTTTACTAATTTACAATTGTTTTGCAGCTTAGTGTACTACTGCTCTTACTTTTATTTACTTTTCACCATGGCTGCTTTACTGAAATCTGCTTTGCTGAGCTCTCTTCCCATTTCCTTTTCACTGCATGCCTTCTTTCTACTCTTCTTTACCTCAGAACTACACCCTCATTTCATGACTATCTGTTCTGTACTTCATGATATAACAAGGGCTCTTAAATCCCTCCATCCTGAACTGCAGCTAACTGCCTTTATACAACAGTTCAGACAAGCAGTAGGATCTTGACCCTGCCATTACATATTGTCTGACAGGTCTTCTCACTCACAGCTTCCCTTGGTCTTTATATATCTTACATAACCTATTTCAGGATAGCTTGTATCACACAGCTCACTGATTCTTTCCAGATAGAAGATGAGCCATTGTTTATTAAAGAATATCCTTCTGTGTGCGACTTCATAAAGTATTCAAGCTGATATATTGTTATCCTCTATTGTGTAGTACAGAGTTGATGTCCTTCTGTCTTCAGCTACTCATTATACATATTTGCACACAACATCCAAAACATTTCTTCACTTTCTCATAGTTCTCTCAGTTTAATTTCTCCAAGTCTTTCAGGTTTTTAACACCGTGAAGTGAATGGACCCCATTCTTAAGTCAAAGCATGATTAAAGTTTGTGAAATTAGTATTGTTTCAATCTTTGATGTTAGGCAAAAGTTCTGTTTGCAACACCTGCAATGTGTCCATAACTGACTCCTTCTGCAATTCATATGGTGTTACATGTATCAATAACATATGTAAATACAACTGTCGAGTCTTTTGATGAGACCCGCTGCTCCTACTACTGTAGGAACTGTCTGAGTATCCTTCTCTGCATTGCCCTCATTTCTGCCTTCAAATCCTGATATTTTATGACTTTGTGTCTCTCTGTATGTAAGACACTGTAATCACTGGGTGTGCCAATCTCAATGATCAATGCTACTTTTGTCTTCTTTTCATGGACAACTACATGTTTTTTTTTTCATATCTAATTTTCAAACTGTTGGTAATTGGTGATTCTATATGACAGAAACTTCATCATTCTATAATGCTTTGTGGCTCATCTTTCCAAAGCTTCTCAGCTACTTCAGTATAGTAATGTTTGTACAATTCCCAATGAAACAGTCTTACCACATTATTATGCCTTTCAGTATACAGGCCCTCTACCATTAATGTATCACACACAACAGCAAGGTGTGCAACTGTTTCCAGTTCTGTTTTACAGAACCTGCATTTGTCTGCTTCTCCCACATGCTCAACAGACTGTAAACCAATGTGTATTGTTCTGGTCTTTGGTGCAGGCTGGAGAAGTTGTTTGACCGCAACTGAGCTACAAAATATAAGTATCTTTTGATTATTTTAACAGATTACTGTTTTTATAATTTAATATATATAAAGCACTTTGTCTATTCAGAATCTTCAGAAATCTTTATCTGTTTAAAAACTTTCAGAATCTGTAGTGTTTGTTGTCTTAGGCTATTGTATAAACTGAAACATTTACTCTGTGTAATTATCTCTTGGCTAGTGGGGGCTGGTTCTTTTGTGTTCTTGTAAAAAAAAAAAAAAAAAAAAAAAGTTGTTGTTCTGGTCTTTGGTGCAGGCTGGAGAAGTTGTTTGACATAACTGAGCTACAAAATATAAGTATATTTTGATTATTTTAACAGATTACTGTTTTTATAATTTAATATATATAAAGCACTTTGTCTATTCAGAATCTTCAGAAATCTTTATCTGTTTAAAAACTTTCAGAATCTGTAGTGCTTGTTGTCTTAGGCTATTGTATAAACTGAAACATTTACTCTGTGTAATTATCTCTTGGCTAGTGGGGGCTGGTTCTTTTGTGTTCTTGTAAAAAAAAAAAAAAAAGTTGTTGTTCTGGTCTTTGGTGCAGGCTGGAGAAGTTGTTTGACCACAACTGAGCTACAAAATATAAGTATCTTTTGATTATTTTAACAGATTACTATTTTATAATTTAATATATATAAAGCACTTTGTCTATTCAGAATCTTCAGAAATCTTTATCTGTTTAAAAACTTTCAGAATCTGTAGTGCTTGTTGTCTTAGGCTATTGTATAAACCTGAAACATTTACTCTGTGTAATTATCTCTTGGCTAGTGGGGGCTGGTTCTTTTGTGTTCTTGTAAAAAAAAAAAAAAGTTGTTGTTCTGGTCTTTGGTGCAGGCTGGAGAAGTTGTTTGACCACAACTGAGCTACAAAATATAAGTATCTTTTGATTATTTTAACAGATTACTGTTTTTATAATTTAATATATATAAAGCACTTTGTCTATTCAGAATCTTCAGAAATCTTTATCTGTTTAAAAACTTCAGAATCTGTAGTGCTTGTTGTCTTAGGCTATTGTATAAACTGAAACATTTACTCTGTGTAATTATCTCTTGGCTAGTGGGGGCTGCTTCTTTTGTGTTCTTGTAAAAAAAAAAAAAAAAGTTGTTGTTCTGGTCTTTGGTGCAGGCTGGAGAAGTTGTTTGACCACAACTGAGCTACAAAATATAAGTATCTTTTGATTATTTTAACAGATTACTGTTTTTATAATTTAATATATATAAAGCACTTTGTCTATTCAGAATCTTCAGAAATCTTTATCTGTTTAAAACTTTCAGAATCTGTAGTGCTTGTTGTCTTAGGCTATTGTATAAACTGAAACATTTACTCTGTGTAATTATCTCTTGGCTAGTGGGGGCTGGTTCTTTTGTGTTCTTGTAAAAAAAAAAAAAAAAGTTGTTGTTCTGGTCTTTGGTGCAGGCTGGAGAAGTTGTTTGACCGCAACTGAGCTACAAAATATAAGTATCTTTTGATTATTTTAACAGATTACTGTTTTTATAATTTAATATATATAAAGCACTTTGTCTATTCAGAATCTTCAGAAATCTTTATCTGTTTAAAACTTTCAGAATCTGTAGTGCTTGTTGTCTTAGGCTATTGTATAAACTGAAACATTTACTCTGTGTAATTATCTCTTGGCTAGTGGGGCCTGGTTCTTTTGTGTTCTTGTAAAAAAAAAAAAAAAAAAAGTTGTTGTTCTGGTCTTTGGTGCAGGCTGGAGAAGTTGTTTGACCGCAACTGAGCTACAAAATATAAGTATCTTTTGATTATTTTAACAGATTACTGTTTTTATAATTTAATATATATAAAGCACTTTGTCTATTCAGAATCTTCAGAAATCTTTATCTGTTTAAAACTTTCAGAATCTGTAGTGCTTGTTGTCTTAGGCTATTGTATAAACTGAAACATTTACTCTGTGTAATTATCTCTTGGCTAGTGGGGGCTGGTTCTTTTGTGTTCTTGTAAAAAAAAAAAAAGTTGTTGTTCTGGTCTTTGGTGCAGGCTGGAGAAGTTGTTTGACCGCAACTGAGCTACAAAATATAAGTATATTTTGATTATTTTAACAGATTACTGTTTTTATAATTTAATATATATAAAGCACTTTGTCTATTCAGAATCTTCAGAAATCTTTATCTGTTTAAAAACTTTCAGAATCTGTAGTGCTTGTTGTCTTAGGCTATTGTATAAACTGAAACATTTACTCTGTGTAATTATCTCTTGGCTAGTGGGGGCTGGTTCTTTTGTGTTCTTGTAAAAAAAAAAAAAAAAAAAAAAGTTGTTGTTCTGGTCTTTGGTGCAGGCTGGAGAAGTTGTTTGACCATAACTGAGCTACAAAATATAAGTATCTTTTGATTATTTTAACAGATTACTGTTTTTATAATTTAATATATATAAAGCACTTTGTCTATTCAGAATCTTCAGAAATCTTTATCTGTTTAAAAACTTTCAGAATCTGTAGTGCTTGTTGTCTTAGGCTATTGTATAAACTGAAACATTTACTCTGTGTAATTATCTCTTGGCTAGTGGGGGCTGGTTCTTTTGTGTTCTTGTAAAAAAAAAAAAAAAAGTTGTTGTTCTGGTCTTTGGTGCAGGCTGGAGAAGTTGTTTGACCGCAACTGAGCTACAAAATATAAGTATCTTTTGATTATTTTAACAGATTACTGTTTTTATAATTTAATATATATAAAGCACTTTGTCTATTCAGAATCTTCAGAAATCTTTATCTGTTTAAAAACTTTCAGAATCTGTAGTGCTTGTTGTCTTAGGCTATTGTATAAACTGAAACATTTACTCTGTGTAATTATCTCTTGGCTAGTGGGGGCTGGTTCTTTTGTGTTCTTGTAAAAAAAAAAAAAAAAAAAGTTGTTGTTCTGGTCTTTGGTGCAGGCTGGAGAAGTTGTTTGACCGCAACTGAGCTACAAAATATAAGTATCTTTTGATTATTTTAACAGATTACTGTTTTTATAATTTAATATATATAAAGCACTTTGTCTATTCAGAATCTTCAGAAATCTTTATCTGTTTATAAACTTTCAGAATCTGTAGTGCTTGTTGTCTTAGGCTATTGTATAAACTGAAACATTTACTCTGTGTAATTATCTCTTGGCTAGTGGGGGCTGGTTCTTTTGTGTTCTTGTAAAAAAAAAAAAAAAAAAAAAGTTGTTGTTCTGGTCTTTGGTGCAGGCTGGAGAAGTTGTTTGACCGCAACTGAGCTACAAAATATAAGTATCTTTTGATTATTTTAACAGATTACTGTTTTTATAATTTAATATATATAAAGCACTTTGTCTATTCAGAATCTTCAGAAATCTTTATCTGTTTAAAACTTTCAGAATCTGTAGTGCTTGTTGTCTTAGGCTATTGTATAAACTGAAACATTTACTCTGTGTAATTATCTCTTGGCTAGTGGGGGCTGGTTCTTTTGTGTTCTTGTAAAAAAAAAAAAAAAAAGTTGTTGTTCTGGTCTTTGGTGCAGGCTGGAGAAGTTGTTTGACCATAACTGAGCTACAAAATATAAGTATCTTTTGATTATTTTAACAGATTACTGTTTTTATAATTTAATATATATAAAGCACTTTGTCTATTCAGAATCTTCAGAAATCTTTATCTGTTACTAAACTTTCAGAATCTGTAGTGCTTGTTGTCTTAGGCTATTGTATAAACTGAAACATTTACTCTGTGTAATTATCTCTTGGCTAGTGGGGGCTGGTTCTTTTGTGTTCTTGTAAAAAAAAAAAAAAAAGTTGTTGTTCTGGTCTTTGGTGCAGGCTGGAGAAGTTGTTTGACCGCAACTGAGCTACAAAATATAAGTATCTTTTGATTATTTTAACAGATTACTGTTTTATAATTTAATATATATAAAGCACTTTGTCTATTCAGAATCTTCAGAAATCTTTATCTGTTTAAAAACTTTCAGAATCTGTAGTGCTTGTTGTCTTAGGCTATTGTATAAACTGAAACATTTACTCTGTGTAATTATCTCTTGGCTAGTGGGGGCTGGTTCTTTTGTGTTCTTGTAAAAAAAAAAAAAAAAAAGTTGTTGTTCTGGTCTTTGGTGCAGGCTGGAGAAGTTGTTTGACCACAACTGAGCTACAAAATATAAGTATCTTTTGATTATTTTAACAGATTACTGTTTTTATAATTTAATATATATAAAGCACTTTGTCTATTCAGAATCTTCAGAAATCTTTATCTGTTTAAAACTTTCAGAATCTGTAGTGCTTGTTGTCTTAGGCTATTGTATAAACTGAAACATTTACTCTGTGTAATTATCTCTTGGCTAGTGGGGGCTGGTTCTTTTGTGTTCTTGTAAAAAAAAGTTGTTGTTCTGGTCTTTGGTGCAGGCTGGAGAAGTTGTTTGACCGCAACTGAGCTACAAAATATAAGTATCTTTTGATTATTTTAACAGATTACTGTTTTTATAATTTAATATATATAAAGCACTTTGTCTATTCAGAATCTTCAGAAATCTTTATCTGTTTAAAACTTTCAGAATCTGTAGTGCTTGTTGTCTTAGGCTATTGTATAAACTGAAACATTTACTCTGTGTAATTATCTCTTGGCTAGTGGGGGCTGGTTCTTTTGTGTTCTTGTAAAAAAAAAAAAAAAAAAGTTGTTGTTCTGGTCTTTGGTGCAGGCTGGAGAAGTTGTTTGACCGCAACTGAGCTACAAAATATAAGTATCTTTTGATTATTTTAACAGATTACTGTTTTTATAATTTAATATATATAAAGCACTTTGTCTATTCAGAATCTTCAGAAATCTTTATCTGTTTAAAACTTTCAGAATCTGTAGTGCTTGTTGTCTTAGGCTATTGTATAAACTGAAACATTTACTCTGTGTAATTATCTCTTGGCTAGTGGGGCCTGGTTCTTTTGTGTTCTTGTAAAAAAAAAAAAAAAAAAGTTGTTGTTCTGGTCTTTGGTGCAGGCTGGAGAAGTTGTTTGACCGCAACTGAGCTACAAAATATAAGTATCTTTTGATTATTTTAACAGATTACTGTTTTTATAATTTAATATATATAAAGCACTTTGTCTATTCAGAATCTTCAGAAATCTTTATCTGTTTAAAAACTTTCAGAATCTGTAGTGCTTGTTGTCTTAGGCTATTGTATAAACTGAAACTTTTACTCTGTGTAATTATCTCTTGGCTAGTGTGGGCTGGTTCTTTTGTGTTCTTGTAAAAAAAAAAAAAAAGTTGTTGTTCTGGTCTTTGGTGCAGGCTGGAGAAGTTGTTTGACCGCAACTGAGCTACAAAATATAAGTATCTTTTGATTATTTTAACAGATTACTGTTTTTATAATTTAATATATATAAAGCACTTTGTCTATTCAGAATCTTCAGAAATCTTTATCTGTTTAAAACTTTCAGAATCTGTAGTGCTTGTTGTCTTAGGCTATTGTATAAACTGAAACATTTACTCTGTGTAATTATCTCTTGGCTAGTGGGGGCTGGTTCTTTTGTGTTCTTGTAAAAAAAAAAAAAAAAAAAAAGTTGTTGTTCTGGTCTTTGGTGCAGGCTGGAGAAGTTGTTTGACCGCAACTGAGCTACAAAATATAAGTATCTTTTGATTATTTTAACAGATTACTGTTTTATAATTTAATATATATAAAGCACTTTGTCTATTCAGAATCTTCAGAAATCTTTATCTGTTTAAAACTTTCAGAATCTGTAGTGCTTGTTGTCTTAGGCTATTGTATAAACTGAAACATTTACTCTGTGTAATTATCTCTTGGCTAGTGGGGGCTGGTTCTTTTGTGTTCTTGTAAAAAAAAAAAAAAAAAAAAGTTGTTGTTCTGGTCTTTGGTGCAGGCTGGAGAAGTTGTTTGACCGCAACTGAGCTACAAAATATAAGTATCTTTTGATTATTTTAACAGATTACTGTTTTTATAATTTAATATATATAAAGCACTTTGTCTATTCAGAATCTTCAGAAATCTTTATCTGTTTAAAAACTTTCAGAATCTGTAGTGCTTGTTGTCTTAGGCTATTGTATGAACTGAAACATTTACTCTGTGTAATTATCTCTTAGCTAGTGGGGGCTGGTTCTTTTGTGTTCTTGTAAAAAAAAAAAAAAAAAAAAGTTGTTGTTCTGGTCTTTGGTGCAGGCTGGAGAAGTTGTTTGACCGCAACTGAGCTACAAAATATAAGTATCTTTTGATTATTTTAACAGATTACTGTTTTTATAATTTAATATATATAAAGCACTTTGTCTATTCAGAATCTTCAGAAATCTTTATCTGTTTAAAAACTTTCAGAATCTGTAGTGCTTGTTGTCTTAGGCTATTTTGTCCCACCCTCCCTCCCTGTTGGTGTCTTGCTCTTATACTTGGTGGCTTTGCAGTTGCCCGCCCCTACTGTGACACATCCCCCAGTCTAGTGTCATTAGCTCATTCTTCTTAATACAGAGAGAACATTTGATAAGCCCTTCTGTTCCTCCTTTTTACCTTTTCAAAAAGTAAAACAAAACTTTTTTTTCTTTTTCGCCTGAACCTTCTTGTGTTCTGACTGTCCTTCTCAAACATATTGGAAATATACAGTATATTTCAGAGCATTTGTTATAACTGTATTTGCTATAACTGATTTAAGTATTTTTTTCTGGCTTTTTGAATATTTACTGCTTAGCGACTGCATCTTAGCCTGTTTATACAGATCTGCATTCTATTTAAACTGTTTTTGTGTTGATTAACTTTTTTGCACTCTTAAAAAGTTATTTGTTGCTTAATTTTACCTGTAGGCTAACACACTCAAGTGTGCTAGCCACTTAAAAGCATTTATAGCATTTACTGTCTGTTTTTTTTCCTTGTCTCTGTAAAAACAAAAAAAAAAAAAAAAAAAAAAAATCTCTTGTTTTCCCACCTTACTGAACTAGAGTAGTCTAGTTTCAGAGTTGCTGATCCCTGGGCTTTGTTTTTAGTTCCTGTTACTGATCCATTGCCTTATTAGGAAGGAGGGATGTTTCTTTGCTTACCAGTGGGAGTGGGAAGCACTGAGCAGCCTTTTTGTCCGAATTGGTGAAGTTTCAGCCAGAAACTAGTAGTCTGTTGGTCGTTTTGGGCCAGTTCCTAGCTCCTTTCAGCCCCCTGCTATAAGACACGCTAAACACGCGTTTTCCAGCTTGTACCAACTCAGCACAGATCCTCGTGGTGGCCTGCAGAGTGATCCAAGCAGCAGAGAGCTAAAAGAGTGAATTTCTACCAGATATAAGTATTTTTTGTGGCTTTCCCACTGTTATTAAGCTAGTGACTGCATTTCGCCTGTTTTACTGCTACTTTAAGTGATTTCTGCATTTTACACTGTTTATTGCACTTTAAGTTACTAATTGTTGCAAATTGTTTCTGTAGGCTACACACTAAAGCGCGCTAGCCGATTTACAGCATTTATAGCATTTACTGTCTGTTTTTTTCCTTATCTCTGTAATAAAACAAAAAACTCTCTTGTTTTCCCACTTTACTGAACTAGAGTAGTCCAGTTTCAGAGTTGCTGATCCCTGGGCTTTGTTTTTAGTTCCTGTTACTGATCCATTGCCTTATTAGGAAGGAGGGAAGTTTCTTTGCTTACCAGTGGGAGTGGGAAGCACTGAGCGCCTTTTGTCCGATTTGGTGAAGTTTCAGCCAGAAACTAGTAGTCCATTGGTCGTTTTGGGCCAATTCCTAGCTCCCTTCACCCCCCTGCTATAAAACACGCTAAACTGTACTGCTGATCTAACCAGCATATCCTATAACTGAAAAGTTCATCTCTACTTGATCCCCAAGTAGACTATTCTCTATCTGTAAAGCCTAGCACTTACTCCTACAGTACTTGCACCTTGATAAAGCACTCTTATTATAGATAGTACCCCACCAGCCTAAAACCCAGTTGGCCCGGAGTCCTTTGAAAGTTCTTTATCTACTACTTCTAGTATGTCGAGGGATCAGTTGCTAGTGTCCTCTCCAGCTCAACTGGTGAACCTGGGAATATTGAGGCAATGTTACAATTGCCTCATGTACACAGAACAATCCTCTCCTTCTCCCACAAAACACAAATACATGCGAGAGATGCAACTATACGGCCAAACTGGAGGCTGAGCTCTCTCAACATAGGACTGGCAAGACCAGACAGGAAGAGAAGGTAACCACACACAATACATACCCAGTCACACATGGTACCATCACAACTTCAAATCATACACATACTCACACAAAGACATACTCGAGGCTCTGATCAAAAATTTACCAAAACAGCAGAGGCCACCAAAGCAGACACCCAAACAACTACCACCTCACGACCCAACACATGCAACACATAGACCACACAGTCAGAGTGTCAAACAGTCACAGCCCTTAAGGCCAAACAAAATGCCAGACACACTTGTCATTGGTGATTCCATAGTCAGACACACTGGCGTCCCGCTCACCAGACTGAGTAAGGAGAAGGTCACAGTAAGCTGCCTGTCGGGCGCTAGAATCCGCCACATAACGCAAGCACTCAGGTCTCTCAACAGCAGGTACAAGTACGACTCAGTCATTGTCCACGCTGGTGTCAACGACCTGAGACGTACCTCCTTGGACTACATGAAAAGCGACGTCGAGGAGCTCTCTGATTATGTAGCCCAGGCAGGTATGACCCTGACCTTGAGCAGTATCCTACCTTCACCTAGAATGATGCCACAATACAGTGATAAGATGATCAGCTTTAATAATTGGCTTAAATTCTGGTGTCATTCAAAGGGGATTCAATGTCTGTCTGCCTGGGATGACATGCTGGACAAGCCATGCTGCTTCGCAAGGGACGGCTTGCACCTGTCACGCCTGGGCTTCCGGATATTGGCAAAGGCTCTTGCCACCCCATAGTGCCTTTTTAGGCAAGGCTCAAATTCTAAACCTACCACCCTAGAACACCAAAAGGAAAAAACTAAGGGTAATGCTGCTCAATGCCAGAAGTCTCAATCTCAAGATGCACGCACTCGAGGCCCTTCTCAATATGGAGAACATTGATGTCTGTGCTGTGACAGAAACCTGGTTCAAGGCTCCTGAGAGCACCCCAGCACTAACAGGTTTCACCTCATATCATGCGTTCCGGCCCCAAAATCCGGACAACACCAAGAAAGGATGGGGGTGTCCATATTCATAAAGGACACCCACACCTCATGGTTGGTGGCAACGCACGATGCATCGGAGACCATCCAGGTGCAATTAACCATAGGCAAGACTGCTCTGCAATTTGTAGCATGTTACAGGCCACCCTCTCAAACTCAGGAACCTCACATGGCCTTCCTGAAAACATTGGAGGGATAAATGTATCTCCAAACACCATCATACTAGGTGACTTCAACTACCCTAATATAGACTGGGAACACTACTCAAGCCCGAACACTCTAACCCAAAGATTCCTGGAGTTCATAAACTCAAATGCCATGGAACAACTAGTCACCATCCCCACAAGAGGTGAAAACATACTTGATCTCATCATCACGAACATGGGATCAAAATGTTCAACACCGAAGTATACCCCTCACTGGTGAGATCAGATCATAAACTAATCTCGCTGGAGGTCCTCATCCCGCCCCACCTGAAACAAAAAGACCACAGTGAAAAACTTCTCAAAAGCCGATTTCACACTTCTAAAAACTAGTGTGGTCTCCTTTAAGGCCCCTGAGCCAGTGGTAAACATTACTCAAACCGCTGAATCACTTACAAATGCCTTCTACCAGCACCTACAGGACTGCATGGATCAGGCAATCCCAAACAAAACTAAGACTCTCTGTACCAAAGGCAAGCGTCCAGTCTGGTGGACCCCAGCCATAAACAAGCTCTACAACAAAAGGAGGAAGCTACTACAAGATAGAGCAAAATCCTTGAAAGGTAAGACACCTTTGATCATTATAAGTAAAAAACTAAGAGCTCTCATCAAATCATCAAAGGCAAATTTTGAGAGAAAAATTGCCAAGGACTCTAAAGACAATCATAAGGCCTTCTTTAGCTATGTTAGAAACCTAGGAGGAAACTCCCAGATATGCTCAGAATTAGTTCAAAATGATGTGAAAATTACTGAACCTACACACATTGCTAACATACTGGCTGACAGGTTCAGTGCAAACTTCTCCCCCCCCCAAAAGGAGAGATATCTATTCCAGAGGATTGTAGCCCCCAAACATCTCCAATGCCCAGGTGAGAACTGCCCTCACTAAGGCAAAAAACACAGCATCCATGGGACCGGATGGTGTCCCTGGCTGTGTGCTTCATGAACTCAACGAGGAATTAAACCCACAGTTAGGACAGCTGTTTAATCTTAGCCTCACCTCAGGATACGTGCCCAAGGAGTGGCGCACGGCGACTGTGGTCCCACTTCATAAGGGCGGTGCCTCCACAGACCCTGGAAATTACCGCCCCATTAGCTTGACAAGCCTTATCTGCAAAGCCATGGAGAGGATCATAATGGAACTCATAAATAAAGACATAGGGAACTTGCAGACTTTGGATCCAACCCAGTTTGGCTTTGTCAAAGGCAGATCCTGCCTCTTAAACTTGGTTGACTTTTTCGAGACTGTCACCAAGGCCATTGATGAGGAAAGGCAGTCCATACAGCCTACCTCGACCTGGCAAAGGCCTTGACACAATACCCCACTCAGGTATCATCGAAAAACTCATCAGCTTGAATGTAAACCCATACATCACAAGATGGGTTGCAAACTGGCTAGCGACAGAACCCACAGGGTCAGAGTTGCTGGAGCCATGTCAGACTCAAAGCCTGTCACAAGTGGTGTCCCACAGGGCTCAGTCCTGGGTCCACTCTTGTTCGGCATCTACTTTTCTGAAGTACAAGCAAACACAGGAGGGTTATGGCTGACAAAGTTTGCAGATGACTGCAAACTGGGCACCATAGTCGAAAACACATCTGACACAGATATCCTCCAGAAGGGCCTCACAGAAATGGATAACTGGTGCCAGAGCCATGGCCTGAAGTTAAACGCCAAAAATGCATAGTCATACCCTTCGGGAAAAACAAGGTTACCCCTAGCTACCATATAGGTGACAATCCACTGAGCACAGAAAAGTCATCAGGGATCTGGGGACCCAAGTTGACAGTAGTCTTTCGTTTGACACTCATGTTGCTAAAGTAGTTAGGAAAGCCTTCTATATCGCCCACCTGATCATGAAGGGATTCACATCTAGATCAAGGGAGGTCTTCGTCCCCTGTACTCATCACTCATTAGACCTATGATTGAGTACAATGCCCGTTCGAATGTATCTGACCAGACACCTGATGCAGCTTGAAAGGCCCCAAAAGTTCCTCACCAAAAGGATAAAGGGTCTCAAAAATATGTCTTATGCTGCCCGACTGAAAGAACTCCAGCTTTATTCAGTCTCATACCGCTTGCTCAGAGGTGACCTGTGCCTGACATATAAGGCCATGTCAAACCCAGATTTGATGAATATGCTTCACCTCAAAAATCTAGATCCCTCAGAACCACAAGGGCGGAGACTTAAACCTTGACACGGTTATAAATAGAACGTGCTGGAGGGACAGATTCATCACCCAGAGACTCCCTATGCTGTGGAACAAAATCCCGGTACATGTGAGGCAGAGCACCTCGCTGGCCTTGTTCAAGAGGAATCTTGACCAATGGATGGGAGATCGCAGATATACCCCAGGGATTACTTCAGTGTCACTGCTTGACAGAGGCACAGAAAAATGATAGGCATAGTTTTTATTCAAACTAAAGGGGTGGCGAAAGCCACATAACTATGGGCTAGGCTTATAAATGCCCTTGGGCAGATAGCCTAGTATGAACCTATGAACCTATGAACCTATGTAGCACACTATCCTGGGCCACCAATATTAACCTTTCATCTTCTGATTTACATTTACCTCTGTTTAACCATTCCTGCATCAGGTCCTGAGCAACATGAGGTTGTTCCAGGAATTTTCTGTACTTGCAACTACATTTATGCCTTTTCAACATTTCTTGCCTTCTCATCTGATTCTTCTCCTTATAGTATTTTTTTTGTTTTTTGGCACATTTATTTGCTGCTTGATTTTGTCTTTGTCTGGTTTTATTTCTATTCCTGTTTGACACCGATATGCTTCTGCTAAACTAAGTACGGAATTAATTTTAGACTTGATCTCCTATATTTTAAAACTTTCACTATCTTTGGATCTGGTGAAGTCAACATATATGTATGCAGTCCTATGATTGTAAATCTATACATGTAATCATTTTTGAGGTATAATCTTGGTATACACAGACTCCAGTTCTCTCTGTTAGAGGTAGTCCATGTTAATGGAAAACTAAGTCATGTGCAGCAAAGGTTTTTGTTGCCATACTCTGCCCTTTTTCTAGATTCCACACTGATGCAGCAGTTTGTTTTGTAGATGTTTTCTACAGCCACTTTAAAATGGACATTTATATCATCAGTATTCAAATACACATTCAAAAGTCCAGTGGGGACATAAACACCCACTCAATAGACCTAAACCTCTTTTTTGAGATAAATAGAACATGTTGGAAGGATAGATAGCCGTCACAGAGAATACCACTTCTTTGAAATCGTCTTCCTCTCCACATAAAGCAAAGTACTTCGACTACACTATCCAAACGTAATCTGAATGAATAAGGATGGGTAAGTGCAAATTAAAGCCTGGTTTAGCACACTTGTCCCTTATGTATAGGGCAATATGTAAATGATCTGCTTACCTCTGTGTTAAAACTACATGGGAATGTATGGATAGACTTCTGAAGATCCTCACAAATCAATAGCCTAGTAAGTACCTCTGAACCTATGAAATATGTTCATGTTTTCTTTTAACTGACTTCAGACCATATTTGTTTAATCACTGTTTTGTTCAATTTTTGTTTCCTGTAGAGCTCAGCTCAGCTTAGTTTAGCTTTTACTATTCTACTTCTTTATAGGTGAAACTTTAATACAAATACAATAAATTATTTTTTATTTTTGTGGGAAGTTCAAGATGTTTGTCTGTATTTCTTTTATTTAGTGTACAGTTGGCTTATGGCAACCTTGTCTGTTTTTCCACTGCATATTCTAATGATACAACCACATATGTTTCTAAAGGTTTCAGTCAATAATTCATAGTATTATAGTAGCATGCAAATTATAAGGCAAATATATATGAAAACCATTTCTGCTTTATCAATACCACCCTCAAGATGTAGCTCCCACTACCAAAACAAGGACAAAACATGCTGGGCCAGAGATGATTCTGCAGGTGTTCATCGAATCATCAAGGTTAATCTTGAAGGCGTGAGGGTGTTACTATTTTATATCCAAGGACAATTTCTTTCAGACAGAGGATAAGCTTTAGGTAATAAATCTGCCCCTCATTTCCATAGTTTGGGTGTTTATTGAGCTGTTTGTTCTGTTGATGTATGATTGATCCTACAGGGCATGGTCATTGAAGGCAGAGAATGTCAGACATAAATCTCCATACAGGAGCCTATAAGAGACAAGACTAGAGAGATAAGGCATCCATTTTATTTCAGTAACTAACAATCTTTGGATCAATAATCTTTTTGTTAGGAATGTATTCAATAACAGGTCTGAGTAGGGTTGAGTGCAGAGGAACAATAACATCTTTTGAGCAAAATGAGATACCTCTTGAAAATATTTAGTCTAGACAGAAGGACTTCCTAACTACTTGTTAAGTGGTGTGTGATGATCATGCCCTGACCCAGCAATCAAGGAGCCCCAATCCTCACCACTAACACCAGGAAGGTTGTCTCCTAGAACAGGAAAGGATAACTAATACACATAGTAAAGTACAATTTCTCTTAAGTGCACACAGAGATCACAGTCAGCCTGGGGCTGGCTGCTCCCTTACTCACCAGGTACCCAGTAAGACTCCCCACTGGCACAGCTATAGGGTCCAGGTCTCAGCCTAACTGAGCAAGCTAGAACCTCCAGTACCCTCTCTGTCCAACCAGCACTTCGTGTCCCTGCCCAAGTAGCTGACACAACACACATACACTTTTTAGATAAGTATTTATACAACTGCACAGACACTCCTGGGAAAGGCTGACACAGATTCTCCAGCTGTGCCCCTATACCCAGACTATACTGTAGTAATTACTGCCACCACCCAGTTAATAATATCAGCTACTAAAAGGCCCTTAAAAGGGTGTCCAATTATTACTGTGCAATATTATTATCCAATGGTAATGTGACTATACAGTCTAAGGCTTATCAGAGTGGCCTATTACAATAAACTCTATATAAATATGCAATGTACTCTAGAGCTTATCTCTACACAAAGCAGCCACAGGTAGAAGGTTTTAACAATATTTAATAATAAATAATTAAAACATAAGACAAAACTACTACACCACAGAGATATCTAAGAGTTTATAGATCACACACAAACTTAAAATAATATCGTAGGAAAGATCTGATTACGCAGAAAAATACTTAATCTAACTTTCTAATCTTTACCTAATCTTAAGAGAAAACACAGTGCTACAATCCTACTTACATACAGAAAGAGCATAGGCAGTGCTGGTAAGTTAGATGTCCAAAGTCAAAATGCTTTTTGTCTCTCTCTGAGACATAGTTTATAAAAAATCACTAGCAAACATGTCTGGGTCCTCCCCATATTACATCATTTTTGACACTTAGGTTTTCCCAATATTCATATTGCATCATCTTAACACCTGGTCTGAGTTGTCAGGCCACAAACTGCATTATTTAGCAATCTAACACCTGCAAAGAAACTTACAATAGAAGACATTTCACATGTATATACTAACAGAAATTAAAGCAATAAAGCACCTTTCACATCTAAATTCTAGTCATAAACTTTAGCCTTAAAACAATAGGCATGAAATCTTCATCCAGCTCCCCTGGGACCGAATTCTAACATGAAAGGATACAACATGCTTCATTGGGCCAGTAGAGTGCAATGTTGTCACATATTTTGCAGTTCCACATTTCAAAGTGTTTTCTTACATTTAAAAACACAAGCCTGTATTTTACATAGAATTATGCATCAAATTCTATTTGACTAGACTGGCAGCCTTTGCCCATCTCTTCCCAGTCGTCACATGGTGGTCAAAAGAGAAGCAGTTATTGATACAGGTGCCAAAATCCCTGACTGTGCCCATTTAGAGTGAGGTACAGGCTATACTATAAGTTGTTGATGAGTGTTATTTACCAAAGGTGACGATGCTGTACTTTTCTTTTTTAAATTTAATATAAGCACTTTGTCAGTATGCCATTGATTTGTAAGGCTTATACTGGAAACAAATAAAGTGATAACAGGTACCCTAGTTTTACATGTCTTGTTGTACTGTTTACTTGCAATCCCAAAACACCACACAGTGATCAGCAAATACAAATATGTGCAGACATATAAAGTCCTCATCTACCACTAAACCATCAACCAAAGCCATCATCTTCAGGGATTATGTATAGCAAGTCCCATTCATCATAATCATCATCAACCCTCTTTTTCCGCTTTTCTTCGTGGGGTCAGGGTGTCATTTCAGCTGTCTCCATCTCTCTCTTTATTCAATGCCACTCTCCTGCCTTCTTTGACACTCATGTCTGACAGTCATAGGTCTTCTGTCACACAATCCATTCACCTCTTTGCTGGGTATCCTTGTTTTCTTTTGCCTTCTTCCTGTCTGTCCAAAATCTTCTTCACTAGATTGTCTTCTGTTTTTCTGCACATGTGCTAAACTACTGTAACGTGTTCTATTTAACCTTTTCTGTAACTGGAGCTACTTTGGCTTCTGCTTTTATGTCCTCATTTCCTCATTTGTCCCACTGTGTGCATCCTATCACCCATCTCAGGCACTTTATCTCCATCGCATCTAGCTTCCTCAAATGCTCTGCCTTTATTGCCCAGGTTTCCATGCCATACAGTAGTACTGGTTGCACCACTGTTTTGTGTACCTTACTTTTCAGCTTCTTTGGCATTCTTCTGTCTTGACACTTTGTGCCATTTGGCTGCATCCCCTCTGATTCTAACTTTCACCTTCTCATTCAAATTTACATTTTCCTCAACTACCCCTCCTAGATAACTGAAGCTGTTAACCTGTTCTACTATTTTCTCTTCTATCTCAATTCTCAGCTTCTTCTGAACTCCATTTGCTACCATTATAAATGTCTTATCTGTACTCAATTTCATCCCATGTGCCTTCAGTTTTGCATTCCATTCCCCTATCCTTTGCTGAAGTTCTAGCTCAGAGTCTGCCTGTAATGCCACATCATCTGCATACAGCAATTTGTTGATCTGTCCCCTCTGACCTGTTTGGTAATGTAGCCCATTACCAGTATAAACAGCCATGGGCTCAGAAGTGAACCCTGGTACACACCCATTCCCATTGGTAACCCCTCTGTAAGACCAAACCTTGTTCATACTTGAGTCATTGGGGCCTTGTTCATAGCTTGCACTAATTCTACCAATGTTTCTGGAACTTTGAACCACCACAGGACTGCCCAAATCAGCTTTTTTGGGGAGGGGGTCTCTCAGATGCTTTCACCGAGTCTAGGAATGCCCAGTTAGCCTCTTTTCTCACCTCTACCATCTTCTCAGCTATTTTTCTCACTGCAAACATTGGGTCAATCGTGCTGCATCCTGAGCTGCTCATTTACCATCTTACTTTCTGCTACTCTGACTATTCTTTTATCAATCACTTAGCACATCCCATTCAATCAAATCAAATCTCTTTTTGTTCTTAAATAACACAGCAATATACTTTCTTGTCTTCTCTTTCTCTTTTCCCTCAAAAAGGCACACAAACAACCAGTTATCTATGAAATGCCAGTTGTCAATAAAACTATACTTACTCTGTGTATATCAGCTTATGTATTGCCCTCTCACTCCTGTTTGAGTAAACCTTTATCAGAATCTCTACACTCACACTTAACAGTGTAGAGTCAACCTATAGTTTCCTGATTCCACTAACTCCTTACCATTAGATACAACTAATACCTCATCGTCCTTATACTCTTAGGAAGCTCTTCTCTCTTCTCCCTCTCACCTACACATACCTCCCAAAAGCTTTTGTATCCTTCTTCCTGTACCCTTGTAAGATTCTACTGGGAAGCCATCCACAACTGCCAATTTAACCATTCATCTCTTCCTGGTAACAAAATTCTTCTTCCTTGCCTCTTTCCTTGCCTAGCTGATTTTTCAGTCTCCTTCCATTCTAACCCACATGATTTACATATTTTCTCCAGGCTTTCCTCCTAACCAACCTTCTATCTCATCTCTTCTTCTCCTGGTTACTTCTTCATAAAACTGCGCTATCATTCCTTGTCATTTCTTTCATCTCTTTGTTCTTTAAACCACCTAGTCTATTCCTTAACTTCTTTATCTCTATTTTATGTCTTGAGTGTTTTAGCTTCTGAGGCTTTATTTTCCTAATTTCATTTTCCTTCCTCGCACCACCAGAATCCTTCCTTCTCACCATTTCAATCTCTATAATTGTTCTCTCCCCCAAATCCCACTTTTCAGGTCTTTCTCCTCCTCCTTCAGTCATCACCTATCTTACTCACATGTACCACCTCTGCCTCTGTGCTCTCCTTACCTATCTTTACCTTTCCTACACATACTTATTTGCTTTTTTCATTCCCTTCTTCCTTCCTTATTGTCAAAGAAAAATACTTTAATAGACCAAAAGCATAAAGTTTAGTTTAGATATCTTTATTCTTGCACAAGGAGACAAAAAATGCAGTTACAGAGTCTGTCTGACTAAATCAGGAAGTGTCACAATTATTATACCTTTCTTTCAAGATATTGCCCACTACGACTGACGTAGTAGATCACCAGTTCACAATTCTGTTACTTTACAGATGCTGCTCACATTTCTAGCTGACTCTTCAAAGTTTAAAAAAGATTTTTCAGTAAACATGATGGCCTTGACGACCACCAGTCAATTATAACTTTCTTGCTATGTAATGTTACAAGTCTAGGTACTATGGCTAATTCAAGCACAATGCAAGTACAGATTTCTGAAGCAGTTCATTGTTTGTAGTATCTAACTTTCTTGCAGCTTGTGCACTTTTTCATTAGCACGAACAGGGCTTATTGTCCATAATGAATGGATCTACAGAAATTATTATTCTCCATTTAATTTCCTGACCTAGCAAAAAATCACCTGCTTTCCAGTACATTTCCAAAGCATAAACATGTATTTTGCTGTGCTAGCAAACTAGGCCAGAGTGCATCTTGCAGTGTCAGAAAGCACAATTTCAGAAAAGCATGTTTTCAGTTTCAAATAAAACTAATGCTGCATATAGAATAAAAACGTGTTAATCTTCCCTTATTTAAAATAAGCATTACACACATATGTTAATACATATTTTTCTAACATTTCCCCCCTGTTAATACTTTTTATTCTATTTCAAAAGCATAAACAGTTTGTTTCTTCTCCTAACCTCTTCCTTTGAGGATTTGCAGCTAAGCGAGTCATTCCGTTTAAACTTATGAAAGTGTTTCCTTTTTCAACAGTTCTTCAATTTCAGTACTTTGATACAAAGTCTCAGAAACTGATATGTCTATAAAATCTTTGATTAATTTTTTCATGCAGGGAATACCACAGCAAATACATGCTCCTAACAAAAGTAATCCCACACAAATGGCAATCAGGATTTTCATTAGGATGGAACCCCACCCCCCAAACAAATTCTGGAAAACGTCCATCAGTGAGTTTGGGCCTGGCCTGGTCATGTCTGACACTTGCTGAATCACCTCCAAATGATCGTTGATCTCATGTTTATTGTCGGGAATAAACGAACAACACTCGTCTTTGATTAAAGCACATGTACCACCTCTCGCCGTTAGGGTGAAGTCAAGAGCCATGCGGTTTTGAAGCACCACAGTTCTCATTGCATTCAGTTCATCAGTCATTAATTCAAGAGCAGAAAAAGTTGCATTGCTCATGACCTCGAGAAGTTTGGATAGCTTTCTCAGTTCCCAAATTGATTTAACTGCACCATATGCAGGGGCTATGCCAGCCCAGGATATGATAGTGTCACTCAAGTCCATGTGTGCTAGTTTACTTTTGTCTTTCACGGAGTTATGGTTTCTCCAGCCTGCTATGATCTGTCCCACCGGATTCTCAGGTTTCTTGATTGGATTTTCAGATTTTTTTGCGACGTATCTGACGTTTAGAATTCTCTCATGAGGCAAAGCTGTAGTGTGTCGTATGGCCGGGACCAGGTAACCCAAAAAACAACTGCCGAACCAATTCTCAGGCAACCATTTGTATGTCTTTTTCCCACATATGAAATAACAGTTTTCTACCTTAGTATTGATATACACCTTCCCTGCATGAAACATTTTCTTATCTATTATAGACAGTTGCTTTAAAAGAATAGGATTATGTTGTATATCACTGGCAGTTTTATGCAAGGACTCAAAATATGAGTCATAATTTGCATCAAAATTGTTTCTGTATTTTTAGCATTTTTAGGTTTAATATAACATTTATAAGAAACAGTTACATTACATTTACTCCAACCTACTTGAATCGTGTCATTCTTAAAAAAACATACAATTCCTGTTTGTGTAACAGGTAGGAATAATGCAATTTTGTCTCTAGATTTTACAGGTGTAGTCTCAAAAATCAGGTTTTCCCAGATCTCATTGACCCCTAGGGGGACAGCAGCCATCAATAATCCCCCATATGCTGTTGGTATAGCTGTGCAAATCCAACAATTTGAAATATTAAAAGTCTCAGCATACACATATTTGATTGCTTGGTAAGTGTTAAAGTTCGGATGCCAGTCTATGAGTGTTGAATCACGTTTGTTTAGTCTAGCTGGTGTGGCTGAAGAAAAGAAAGGCCACAGCAAAAGCCATAGCAAAAAGAACATTGTCACTAATGCAGTTATTAAGATGATTATGCAACACTGCTGAAGTCGTTCAGCATTTCTATTGTCTCTGGGTCTTGTCATTCTACTGCTGCTGTGTGTTAGCAAGAGTTTTATCAAGTTCAAAGTTTTTGACTAGTTTACAGTGTGTCAAATGAATCCAAGATGAACATTCCGCAATTTTGACTGCTGTGGGTGTGCTCAGCAGTACTTGATACGGACCTTCCCACTTTGGTGTCATCCAATTCTTCTTTTTGATTGTCTTCACCCAGACCCAAGTGCCTGGGGCTACTGCCACTTCGAATGGTTTGGTTTGGTCTTTATCTGAAACAGAATTAAACTGTAAAAGATGTTTGTTATTTAGCATATTCCTCATGTACTCTGCAAGTGTCCAATCTGCTTCCTGGTCTGCAGGCATGAGAGGTTTCCACTGAGGTATATAATAAGCTCTTCCGAAAATCTTTTCGAAAGGTGTCAGTCCTTTTGCATTCAGAACAGTTCTCATGCTCAACAGTGCCAGGGGCAAACAGTACACCCAGTTCTTCTGTGTGTCTACCATGAGTTTTTTAAGTTTATTCTTTAAAACTCCATTGTGCCTCTCTACTAACCCTGTAGATTGAGGGTGATTATGCACAGTGATGTTTTAAAGAAATCCCAAAATACTGGCTTAACTGCTGTATAGTTTGGTTAACGAAATGTGTACCATTGTCACTGTAGATCTTTTCCGGTATGCCAAATCTAGGAATAATTTCTTTAACTAGGGTCTTTGCAACAGTGGCTGCATCTGGTTTACTAGTCGGAAAGGCCTCCACCCATTTGGAGAACATATCCACAATGACAAGGCAGTACTTTTTGTTTTCACATTTGTTCAATTCTATGAAATCCATACAGATAGTATGAAATGGATACGGTGGTGTAGGGAAACTCCCTTGTTTGGGTTTTAACGCCCCTCGTGCATGATGTTTATTACAAGTGTGACATGACAGGCAAAATTTTTTAGTGTAGTTTGTAAACCCGTATGTAGCAAATACCCGATTCACTAACTGTACCACCCCCCCTGTTGAGACATGGCTTTGCCCATGGCTCAACAAAGCTGCATATCTAAATAAATTAGATGGCAATATCGGTTTTCTCTCTTTGGAGATGTACAGCCTTTCCTTGAGAATTGCTCCTCATTTTTTCCATTTTTGTTTTTCAGCTTGTGTAGTAAGTGTCTGCATTGTTTTCAACATTTCTAAGTCTAAAATCTCAGAAGGTTGTAATTCCTCATTCAAAAGAAATGCTTCTGAGGCTGCTTGCTTTGCAGCTGTGTCAGCTCTCGCATTGCCTTTTGAAATCCTATCTTGTTTTGTATGAGCTATGCATTTACAAATAGCTACTTTCTGAGGCAACTGAATAGAATCTAACAAATCTAAAATAAACTGTGCATGGTTAATCGGTTTGCCAGTAGATGTCACCATTTCTCGATTCTTCCACTGTTGTGCAAAAACATGTACAGTAGAAAAAGCATACAGGCTGTCTGTAAAAATGTTTACGCTTTTACCCTTTACTAAGGTACATGCCCGTGTCAAGGCAATCAACTCTGCTGCTTGTGCAGATAAGCTATGTGGTAGAGGTTTCGCTTCTACAATGTCAGTATCAGAAACTACTGCATAACCTGTTAGGTTCTGTCCTGTAGGACTCCTTTTGCATGAGCCATCTACGTAATATGTCACCTCGGCATCATCCAAGGGAACATCCGTGAGGTCTTTTCTAGGCAGTGTCTTTTGCTCAATTACCTGCAGGCAGTTATGGGGTGTGCCATCCACAGGAGTTAGGAGCAAGGTAGACGGATTCAAAGTAGTACATCGTTCAATTGTCATGTGAGGTTGGCTCAGCAATATAGTCATATAAGAAAGATGCCTAGCAGGGGAAAGATATGCTACTTTTTCTTGCAGTAAAATGATTGCAACTGCATGAGGCACTCTCAATGTGAGAGGGTGGAATAACACTACTGAGACTGAAGCCTGCACTGCCATTGCAGCTGCAACTACTGCTTGTACACAGTGGGGTAGAGTCCATGCCACTGGGTCCAGTTGTGATGAATAATAAGCAATGGGGCATTGTTTGTCCCCATGTTGTTGAGTCAATACTGATGTCATATAACCTTGCTTGCAATCTACAGTTTGGAAAAAATGTTTGTGATAATTTGGTAATCCTAAAACTAATGATGATGCTATCAATTATTTCAGCTTGCAAAAAGTTAATTCTGCTTCTGGTGTCCACTGTATTAAATCTTGTGCTGCCATAGGCTTCGTAAAGATCAGGTCAGTTAAAGGTGCAGATTCCAAAGCATAGTTTGGGATCCAGCTTCGACAAAAATTAGTCGTACCCAGGAAGGACATCATTTCCTTCTTGGTTGTGGATTTAGGTGCTTGTAAGATTGCTACTTTTCTGTCCTCATATAATGTTCTGCCATCTTTGGATATTACATATCCAAGGTATTTCACTTGTTTTCTCCAAAGCTGCAATTTATTTTTGCTTACTTTGTGTCCTTCAACTGCTAGAAATTTTAATAATGCTATAGTATCTTCCTTACAATCTCGCTGGGTAGGGGCGGCCAGCAGGATGTCATCAACATAAAGTAAAATTTGACTAACTCTCGGTGGGATAAATCCCGCTAAATTACTTGCCATCTCTTGAGAGAATATCATTGGGCTTTCACTATAGCCCTGTGGTAGTCCCGTATATGTATACCGCTTCCCCTGAAATGTAAATGCAAACCAATACTGGCTGTCAGGGTGTATCGGTATGGAAAAGAACGTGTTGCTGATATCTACCACAGAAAAATACTTCTGTTGAGGTTTTAAATCATTCAACAAGGTATGTGGATCTGGCAACGTAGGTGCTCTTGGTATTACTGCGTCATTTACAGCTTGTAAATCTTGGACCATACGCCATTCTCCATTTGCTTTTCTAACTGGGAATAAGGGTGTGTTACTTGGCGAATCAGGAGATTCCACCAGTATTCCCTTCTTAAGCAAAGCTGCTATGATAGGTTTAATACCTGCCTCTGCATCTTTTCTCAAGGGGTACTGTCTCTTTTGTGGTCTAAATGCTGACTTTGGCATAATAGTAACTGGTCCTGCTGTGCGAATAAGTCCTACGTCTGACTTTCCTGTTGACCAGAGAGTTTCTGATATGTCTAACAAAGCTTTTTCTTCCTCTTCTAATAAGAGGGCTTCTCAGCTGTCTTCGCTGAACTGCAAGTGTACAGCTGGATGTGTTTGTGTTATCCAGTTCAGTTTCTGTTTTTGTATTCCCTGTTCTGACAGTTCTGATTTGGTCTGTTTTTCCCATTTTGTGATTTTTTTCTCCTGGGTCTATCCATTTTAAATCTTTCTCTTTAGTTAAACTAACATGCAGTAATAGATTTGATTTGTAAAGTGAAAAGAATTCCTGGGGTAATGAACAGCTAACTACACTGTTCCCTTTCATGTCCCAGTACAAATTACACAGTACTAATCTGTTTGCATGATTTCTAAACAATTCTTGTTCATATTCTTTGTCAGGTCCTGGAGTATTACAACAATACAGAGTACAGTGCAACAGGTGTTGTATGTCAATACAAAGGGAGGGGAACTTACTGATAGCTACATTCATTAACTCTTCAGTTACTGCTCCAGGGCCAGTCGTAACTAAGTCCTGGCTGTACCAGTAAAATGTCTCACCTTCCGTTTGCACTGCAAAAGTATTAGTTTGTCGCTGTGCTTCCATACCCTGCATGGTTGGAACTACTGCTATGCCTAATAGTTGCATAAGATCTCTGCCCAAAAGGTTCACTGGGCATTTTGCAGAAACAACAATTTTGCTTTTCTGAGTTAATCCTGAAACAGGATCTGTTATTGTAATGTTATGGGAAGAGAGGCTCCTGATACAGCTGTCCATTAGCTGCTTTTACTAGTATAAAGTCATGTGATTCTGAATTTTCTGGTAGCTTGGAGGGGTGTACCAGGGTTCGTGATGCCCTTGAATCGCACAAAAATTTGACTTCCCTCCCTTCTACCAGGAGTGTCACTTCTGGTTTCATGTCAGCCAAATAGAGCTCTAAGCTCAGTAAGGCTAGGTCTAATATTTCGTTTTCTTCACTAACGGTAGCTTCCTGCACTTCCTCTATTATCACATTCTCTGCTCCTTCTATCACATTCTCATTTGTCCTTAATCTATTATTCCTATCTAGTGATTCCTGACTTTCATATAGTCAGTCCTCACCCTCATCATTTTTGTCTTCCACTGCTGCCTTATTTTTCTTGCAATCCCTTGCCAAGTGTCCCTTTTTCCCGCATTTGAAGCATTCACCTCTTTTCTTTCTCCCTACAAAATCCTCTGATCGCTGATCAGATTGTTTGTTTCCCTGGGCATTCTTTTTGCCCTTTTGTCCAGACTGTACTAAATAAACTTCTCCATCTTCCACAGCAAATACTTGGGCTTTCTTTTTCTTTTTGTTATTAAAATGCCTCTTGGCATGTCTAGCATATTCAAGCAGTGATTGTAGTCTGCTTGTACGATGGTCTACCATATGTTTAGTAATGAAACTACTTATGGGTGCAATACTGCCTTTCAAAAATGCATTCTTTAACTGCTGCTCATATGGGGAATCTTGTGTCTGATCTTCAGGCACCTGCATTCCACAGTGGTTGTTAAAACATTCTTATAATCTGGAAAAATATCTATCAACAGTTTCACCTTCTTGTTGAATGCATTGATTAATGTAAGTCCAGTCTGTCCTAGGCTTCCATTTCTCAGAAATTCGGTCTGTCAGACCTTTCACTCTGTTATCTAGTTCTGCGCTGCTATGAGGGAGGGGCCTAAGTGCAGCATCACGGGGATTCCAGTTGCCACTGATCATGTGCCGATCTGGACCTACTATTTGTCTGACTACTTTTTCTACTTCCTCTCCGTTTAAGTGATAACTTAATCTCATGCCCTGTAAGTCTTCTAAGAACTTTCTAAAATTAACTTTTGGATGGGGAATTCCCTCTGTGGCTTTCCAGATGTCTTCCGGTGTCCACGGTCTGTATACTAAGAGAGTTGGGTCCTGCCCTTTTTGTCCTGCCTGAGGATTTGGTACTTCTATGAGTGGGCATATCTCTTCTTCACTCATAGCCCGTGAATTTCCATTCATTTGATATAATTCAATATCCCCTTTTAAATTACGTGTTCGAGACCTAGTCTCGATAGGATCTCTAACAAACGGTAGTGGTTTTATAGGAATAACTGGATATCGTGAAGGTGGGCCAGTTTGTTCTTTTGCTTCATATTCCGGTAAGGGAACTGGTAAGGGAACCGAAACCGGAGAGGGTGGAGGGGCCGATGCTATAACTAAGTTTTTATCCTCTTTGTCTAGAAACATTGCTTTTCAATTTTTATTCTTTTGTTCTCTTCGGTTTACTTCCTCAATCTACCTGTGTGCCTGAGGAACTCCTAATTTACGCTGTTTTTTAACCCGACCTTTAGAATTGGTTTTTAACTGTCTAATAAGTTTGATAAGCGACGATCTTTCTAGTTTCCCATCAAATTCATATTTATTAACCCATTTAGTATAATATCTAACATTGTCGGCGCGCTGTGATTGCATATATTTTGCATCTTTGGTTAACGTTGGGCTTTGGGGTCTTTTCGTTTTTGTGCACGTATTACCCATTTTGTTCTAACCTTTTAAATGTTACATAACCCTTTTAATTTTAATGTGGTACCATCAAGTGTTTACCGTCCCCTCAGACTACCTGCCTACTTATTCTGTTTCCCTGATCTATGACAAGATAGCAATATTTCTGTCCCTGAATTTTAACAAATTCTCACAGAACAAATACAATCAAGTCCCTGATCTAAAACAGAAAAAAAGTAGATTCACCCTACCTGAGCCCCAGCGATTGGTCACTCACTGTTCAAATGGAATCCGCCTTCAGTTGTAGATCAGAAAAGTGGCTGGCCTCTTTTGCACAACAATTCAGTCGGAGGTCTTTCAATGAAGAAGATCTGATGTGGTATCTTCCCTGTGCAGTTTCATGCCACCTGGCCCATCTGATCCCAGGCTAAATGAGGGTTTCTGGCTCCAAAGGACCATAAAAATGTCAAAGAAAAATACTTTAATAGACCAAAAGCATAAGGTTCCGTTTAGGTATCTATTCTTGCGCAAGGAGACAAAAAATGCAGTTACAGAGTCTGTCTGACTAAATCAGGAAGTGTCACAACTATTATACCTTTCTTTCAAGACATTGCCCACTACGACTGACGTAGTAGATCACCAGTTCACAATTCTGTTACTTTACAGATGTTTCTCACATTTCTAGCTGACTCTTCAAAGTTTAAAAAAGATTTTTCAGTAAACAGGATGGCCTTGACGACCACCGGTCAATTATAACTTTCTTGCTATGTGATGTTACAAGTCTAGGTACTATGGCTAATTTTAAGCACAATGCAAGTACAGATTTCTGAAGCAGTTCATTGTTTGTAGTATCTAACTTTCTTGCATCTTGTGCACTTTTTCATTAGCACGAACAGAGCTTATTGTCCATAATGAATGGATCGACAGAAATTATTATTATTCTCCATTTAATTTCCTGACCTAGCAGAAAATCACCTGCTTTCCAGTACATTTCCAAAGCATAAACATGTATTTTGCTGTGCTAGCAAACTAGGTCAGAGTGCATCTTGCAGTGTCAGAAAGCACAATTTCAGAAAAGCATGTTTTCAGTTTCAAATAGAACTAATGCTGCATATAGAATAAAAACGTGTTAATCTTCCCTTATTTAAAATAAGCATTACACACATATGTTAATACATATTTTTCTAACACTTATACATCTCCAGGCTACCTTGCTTGCATCCCATCATACTTTTACTGTACTCTTCTTCTCCTCTCTTTTCTTGTCTATGATCTTCCTCCTCAGCATTCCCCCACCTTCTATTATCACAGTATCTCCATCTATTTTCATCTCCTCTTCATCTTTCTCTACTTTCATCTTCAAAATGTGATAGCAATGGTAAACACTCTTTTTAGATCTCATACGTAGAAACTTTTACCTCAAAATTTATTCCACCAAAAACCTTCCCAATCTATTTAGCTTAGCAAATTTGCTCTAGTTTCCTCTATCTTCCTCACCTCTCTCTCTCTCTCTTTCTCCAACTATCTAAGCATCTCCCCAGCTTCATTATTCAATAAGTTTATCGGCTTTTCCTCATTTACTGTGCTGTCTTTCTGCTTCCAAAACAACATATCCTTCCTTGTAGCTGTTGAAATAAAGGCCTTCATATTATTTCATAAATATTGCCCTCATTGTCCCATCCATTATAAAGCCTTAGAAACCCATGCTTATTTATTCTGTAAACAACATGATTTTTTTCACTGCCAACCAATCTTATCTGCTCAGTAACTCATCTTCCTTCCCCGGTCTTGCTCAATCATATCCTCTCTTGTTATTCCTTATAATTATCACTCCTTACTCCTCTTATCTTCAGTTCCTGTAACATTATAACTATAACAAACAGTCTCTGTGGTGTCCCTCGAAGTCTCACAAACCCACTACATCAATATACTTGGTCCAAAAAGAAAAAATAAGGAAACTTCTCTGTGTGGAAGATCTAAGATTCCCTAGAGTTTAGGCACCTGATAAAGACCATACTGTGAATATCCCACCTAATAACAAGTGATAGAAATAATGTCTTTAAAAACTTTCCAAAGTACAAATACACTAATGAAAGTAGGGAAGCACAAGCTAGTTCAAGTTGAATCTTCTTTTTTAAAAACACACAAACAAGTGATCCAAGTAGCACCTGAAAAAACAGAATAAAGTGTAGAAATTCACCATTCCATTTATATACCTGTTTAAAAGCATGGGAGTGGTTTACTAGGGTAGCTGTGTTGTAAAACACAATTAGCATGTTTCCACCCACAACCCCTTTTTGCGCATGGTGTTAAGGTGGCACTATAGCAGTGACAATCATCTCAAGCCAAGGTTTACACCACCAGGTGGCTAGCCCTGCTGCTGTAGTTCATTTGTACCATTCACTTGCACACACACTATCACCTACAGCCAATTTAGAATGTCCAATCCACCTACTGCATGTCTTTGGAATGTGGGAGGAAACCCACATGATCGCAGAAAGGACATGCAGACTGCACAGAAGGCACATCAGCTGAGAATTGAACCGAACAACCTCATGCTGTGAGACAACAACACTAACCACTGTACCACCACAGCCACCCCTGACTACTTGCTAAATACCTCTTCCTCCATACACCAGTGTGATATTCAACACAGTGCCACCCTACTTCATGCTCTGTGATTCCAGGCTATGTTACACTAAACTAAACTAAAAGTCAAACTAAAAAATACACATTAATAATTACTAAAACTTTCTGAAAGCATTTCATTGTAGTACCAAAAAAGAAAAAGTTAGCATACGTTTTCTACCAACACTCAGAAACATTTTTTTTTACATAGATAACTTTCATCTATTAGAACTTCTTCATGTTTGTGTGTCAAGTGGGAAAAGCAAATAAAATTTTAATGTTAAATAACAATATATAAAACTACATTTTGCTGGGTTGAAAACAATGCATATTAAGAAAATGTAGTACAAAAAACAAATCTTAAATAAAACCTCACCAAACACTTGAGAATATATATATATATATATATATATATATATATATATATATATATATATATATATATATATATATATATATACCCATCTAGTTTCATATACATATATATATATATATATATATATATATATATATATATATTTATTTATTGTGTAACTGCCTTAATGTCGAATGTAAAACATAGACAAAATACGTTCAAACATACACAATAGTGAATGCAAACAAAATGGAAAACAAAACCCCCATGACACTAGCCTCAAATTTCCTGAATAGTGGTAGAGTTACAGAAAGATTTTAATGATGTTAAAGTGCAGGGTTAGGGTTGGAGGAAGGGACAGCTTTAGGGTTAGGGTTAGCACACCCCTGCACCACCTCAGTAATGGGTGCTAACCCTAACCTTCCTGTAATACTGCCACTACTCAGACATACTCAGAGTCAAAACATTCACAGACACACACAAACAACACTACATGTATCCCCTAACCTAACTCTTACCCTTACCCAAACTCACACAGAAACACACAACACCCAACCTTCACCCAGCCCTAACTTTAACTCACATGCACAGACACACATGGTCTCACCCCCTCCAACCCCATTTCCCTGTATTGACATTCCATACCATCAACATGTCCAACATTCGGCCATCCATACTGTTGACATTAAATCACACTCCTGCATTTGTCAGACAAACATACATTCAGTAAAATGCAGATGAACTATATATATATATATATATATATATATATATATATATATATATATATACATATATATATATATATATATATATATATATATATATAAATAGATAGATACATATACTAATATACTATGTGGGGGCTGTGCCAGTGATGTTTTACAACAGTACCCCCCCCCAGTTGTTTCATGCAGGAATGGGGGTAGCCATAGTGATTAACATGCCTAATGGCTGTGATGTAGCATGTTAGTGATGCATGGATTCAACTTTCTCAAAAGTAGTGTGATCTCGGAGTTGGTTTATTATTATTAATATACACAGGGGTTATACACAAGAAACCCATAAAAAAGTAATATTCTAATGAAGTTTACATTCTTCCTCAAAGTATTGCAATCTCAGAGTTTGTATATTTGTATTTATATACAACAGGGAGGGTACAGGGGGGCTTGCCCCCCTGCAAAAAGCTCAGGGAAAAAAAATTAATATTTGTGAACTAGACTGTAAAGTAGTAGAAACCACAATGTAACACTAACTGTTACAGGCTCAAGTACATTTTTTCTCCATGGTTTTAGATCTGTCCCAGTGACTTTTGCTATGCAGTATGTGGCTGAGAGTTCAGTAAAGGAATCTTTGTCTAGTGCCTCATTTATGACGATTCTCCATTAAATAAAGTCATTGGTTCAGTAGACTACAAAGAGTATGTCTGGCTGCACTTGCTGTTGCTTTTCTAATTTCAGAGTATTGTACTAAAGAGTTTTAGTGACAGGCTTGGGATTGTCAGCAATATTTTATTCATCTTCTATTCACTGGGCTAGTTTATTAGGCTGCTGTCTTCCCGAAAAGCAATGACTGTATCCATGTTACATTTCTCTCCACTGTCGTTTTTTTTCTCTGAATGTGTTACGTTTATGCATCATACTTTTATTAAACTCTTATTAAAAATTTCCCCCCTTGAATGTGTACCACATTCTGGTAATACCGAATGAATATTCATGAAGACTACCTAACCATTGTCAACTTTATTCATAAATAATAAAAAAAAAAATCGCCATGGGCTGACTATTGGGTGGATCTTGCTACTGCACATCGGGGGGGGGGGTAATGTTGTTCATGCCTCTGCTCTTTTATATATATATATATATATATATATATATATATATATATATATATATATATATATATATATATATACACACACACATATATATATATATATATATATATATATATATATATATATATATATATATATATATATATATATATATATAAACATATATATATATATATATATATATATATATATATATATATATATATATATACATATACATACATACATACATGGGTTCCATACTAATCCCCAATGCACTTTTTCCCGAATCACTCATGATCGAGCATACTTACGTGAAAATGCTGTTCACCGAAGCAGCATTTTCACGTAAGTATGCCTGTTGTGGAGGCCGTACTATGGAGCGGATTAGGGAAGATTCCCTTTTCCCCACTGTAGTGCGGTCTTGGAGTGAGAATATTAAAGTGGAGGGTGGGGGCACAGCCCCCCACATGGGGGTTGCAGGGGGCTATGCCCCCCCTTCATAAACGTTTTTTTTTCCGGTAAAAGCGCTTTCGTTAAAATGTGTTCGATGATGTTGGGTTCGACTATTGTAGCTCCGTGCAATAGTCCTAGACCTTATGTATATATATATATATATATATATATATATATATATATATATATATATATATATATATATATATATGTGCATGCATATATAGAAAGAAAGAGAGAGAGCAGTCCTCAATAATATCTAATTGTAATGATTCTGAGAGCTCGACTATCGACTGAAAAAGATTATAACGGCAGAAAAGTGACTTTAGTAAAAATCAACAGTTACTGTCCACATCAACGTTCTGATAAATGTACAATCCTCTTACTGTATACTGGCATTTGAAAAAAATATCACATTTTGTGTATCTGTCATTCTATACACCATGTAAGGAGTACCATGCTGATAATGTCAATATAGACAATAACTGTCAATATAGACAATAACTGTCAATTGCAAAGACCTGTCTCTTTTCTGTCTTGACAATCTTTTCATGACTCTCTGCACTATATGAAGAGAGACATGACTGAGCACTTGGATTATGTGTCTCAGGCAGGTATGTCCCTAGCCTTAAGCAGCATTTTACCTTCACCTAGGATGATGCCTCAGTACAAACAGAAAATGATTGATTTCAACAATTGGCTTAGTTTCTGGTGTCATTCTAAGGGGATCCAGTATCTGTTAGCCTGGGATGACATGATTGACAGACCTTGATGCTTTGCCAGAGATGGTATTCATCTGTCACCCCTGGAATTTCGGCTACTGACTAAGGATCTTGCCACCCCCATAGTGCCTTTTTAGGCAGTCTCTCAAGGACAAAATTCTCAATGTAAAAACTCCAAAAACTCCATCTAAAAATGACCTCAAGGATATGCTGCTAAACACTAGTAGTCTTAACACAAATCTGCATCCACTGGAAGCAGTCCTCACCTTGCAAGACGCAGTCATTTGTGCAGTCACAGAGACTTGGTTCAAGGCTGTGGAGAGAATCCCAGCCATACCAGGTTACACCTTCTTCCACACGTTCAGACCACAAACTGAAGGAGTGAAAACTAAAGGAGGTGGTGTATCAATATTTTTTTAAAGATAAATACACCTCCAGATTGGTTAAACAGTATGATGCCCTAGAGATACTTCAGGTGCAATTAACTGTTGGCAGGACACCTATTCAAGTCATTGCCAGCTATAGGACCCCCTCCATGAATCAAGACACCCACTCTGCCTATTTGTATCTACTTGAGTCTATCAAGATACATCCAAACTCCATGGTTTGGGGTGACTTTAACTACCATCCATTGACTAGGTAAATTACTCGTGCTCAAACTCACTTGCCCAAAGGTTCCTCAACTTCATTAACTCCAATGCCCTGGACCAGCTGGTTGACACCCCTACAAGGGGTGCCAACATCTTGGATCTGGTGCTTACCAATATGGGGGACCACTGTAGCACCTCAACTGTGAGGTCTTCCCTGGTGAGATCTGGCCACAAATCAGTCTCATTCAAAGTAACTATCACACTTGAGCCCCTCCAGCAGCAACTAAACTAAATAATGTCTCCAAACCAGATTATAACCTCTTACAGTATGGTATAAATACCTTCACTGCATCTCCCCCTCAGATGGAAGTGGCAACTATGCTGAGTTCTACAAAAATGCTTTCTACACACACCTGTATAACTGCATTGACATAGCCGTACCTGATAGCACCAAAACAAGCTCCTCAAGGAAGAGCAAACCTGCCTGGTGGACAATTGCCATTAACAGGCTTTGCAATAAAAGGAAGAAATTGCTGTCTAAGAGTAAGAGGGAGCAAGCCTTAAACTGGCAACACTCCTTCCTCAGCTTAAACAAGCAAAGATGACTTCTTGTGAAGTCCTCCAAAGCAAACTATGAATCCAAATCAGCTTCCTCAACTAAGGACAACCATAAGGCGTTCTTTAGTTACATCCTTAACCTAAAAGGAAAGGCCCAGATTTGTGCTAAACTAGTAGTTAATGATAACACATATACTGAGCCTGTGGACATAGCTAACCTGTTAGCTGACAGGTTATGTGAAAACTTCACTCCCCTGTCCCCATCACACGTGCCCCATGACATCCCTATCACCTGTCCCTGACCTTGTATCGCTAAAGAGCAGGTTGTAAATGCCCTCTCTTAGGCCAAAAACACAGCATCTATGGGACCAGATAACATCCCAGGCTGCATAAATACATGGGGTCCAACAAGAATTAGCAACATCATTGGGTACTCTTTTCAATCATAATCTAAGCACTGGCTTTGTCCCAGCTGAATGGAAAATGGCCACCGTTATTCTCTTGCACAAAGGTGGTACTTCTGTTGACCCCGGGAACTATAGAACTATTAGCCTGACTAGCCTTATCTGCAAGGTTATAGAGTGAATCATCATGGACCTTATCAACAAAGATATATGGAATCTCCAAACACTTGACCCTACTTAGTTTGTATTTTTCAAAGGGAGATCATGCCTGTAAAACCTGGTGGACATCTCTGAGACAGTCACCAAGGCCTTGAACAAGGGGAAATGTATGCATACATCCTACGTAGACGCGAAGGCTTTTGACATTATTCACCACTCAGGCATCATTGACAAACCAGCTAGGTATCAACCCTTATATCGTTAGATGGGTCACTGACTGGCTCACTAATAGAGCCCATATAGTCAAAATGGGGGAATCCACCTCCAACAGCAGATCCGTAACCAGTGGTATTCCACAGGGATCACTCCTGAAACCTCTACTGTTTGGAATCTTTTTCTCTGAAGTACAAGCAAAAAATAAAGATCAGTGACTGACAAAGTTTGATAATGACTGCAAACTGGGAGCGGTCATAGAATTTCCAAATGATGTCAACATTCTACAAGAAGGTCTTACACAAACAAATAATTGGTGCCAAAGTCATGGCCTTAAACTCAATGCAAAAAATGTATTGTCATTCCTTTCAGTAAAAGCAATCTTCCTGCTAACTACCACATCAATAGCGACACCCTAAGTATGCACTCAGTGGTGAGAGACCTGGGCATATAAGTTGACGGCAACCTTACCTTTGATCACCAAGTCTCCAGGACAACATCTATATCCCATGAGTCTCACAACTCTTACCTAAACCTACTAGAGGCACTCACCATCCAACCAAACACCCTAGTCATGGATGACTTTAACTACCCCTCTGTAGACTGGGAAACATACACTGCCTCAAACTCCCAGGCACAATGCTTCCTGGACTTCATTAACACAAACACCCTGGAGAAATAGTGCATGCTCCAATCAGAGGATCAAGCTCATTGAATTTGGTGCTCACCACATGGGACAGCATTGCACCTCTCCCCACAGACTGCTGTACCTACCAAAACTAAACCCAAAGCAAACACTAAAAACAAGCCCCACTGGTGAAATCTTCAACTAAACAGGGTATATAAAAAAGAATAAACATTGTGGCGAAAAACAGGAAGAGCAACTCTCTTAAAGACAAATGCTTTCTTATTCAACTAAACAAGAAACTGAGAGGTCTAATTAAGTTGAATAAAGTCAACTACAAGGTCAGGATAGCTTTGCAGGCTAAGGACAATCACAAGGCCTTCTTCAGCTAAGTGCGGAACCTTAAAGCAACATAGAGCAGTGTGCTGAACTGGTGGTGGACAGTAGTACCTTTACTGATCAGGGTGACATAGCAAATCTACTGGCTGATAAATTTAGTTCAAACTTTTCACCTCACTCCTTCCCAGCAACACCAGGTGAAACCCCCTCCAACATACTTATCGCCACTAGTAGCAGGGACCAGGTGCTGTCAGGATTCACTAAAGTCAAGAACACCACATCCATGGGTCCTGATAACACCCCTGGTTACCTTATGAACAGTCTAAAACATGACCTATCAGGACCACTTGAGGTACTCTTCAACTACAGCTTTGAAATAGGCTGTGTTCCAAGAGAATGAAGGCACACAACAGTCATTACCCTTCATAAGGGCAGACCATCAACTGACCCAAGGAACTACAGACTCATCAGTCTAACAAGTCTAATATGCAAAAGCCATGGAAAGAGTTATCATGGAAATGATAAACAAGGACATTGACAACCTGCAGAAAATGGACCCATCCCAGATTGGCTTTAACGGATGGTCATGCCTGTTTAACCTGGTTAGCTTCTTTAAGAGGGTCACCAAGGCAAAGGATGAGGGTAAAACAGTGTATACTGCTTATCTTGACCTGGCCATGGCACATACTTCTCAAACTCTTACAGCAAGAAATCTGGACAAAGCCGTCAATAAAAGTGGGACAAAGGCCCACAAATAGGGACAATTTTTAAATATTACTCTTACAAACTTAGAACATTGATAGAATAACAGGTGTTGCATTAGTATGAATTTTCTGAAGGGTATGAAGTCTAAAACACAAATGCCTGTCATTATTTTCTAACTTCAGTCTTTAATGATTCACCACTAATTTGCCAGAAAACCACAGTTTTCAGAAAAAATGGACCAAAAATATGAGGCAAAAATCTGGACATTCTGTAAAAATCTGTAAAGATGAGAGGTATGCCAAGGCATCTGATACAATACCCTCTCTGAATTAAATAATTCACTTGATTGCCGGCTGACCCACAGACAGGACCCAAAAAGTCAAGATTGGTGAAACTACCTCCAAGACATTGGTCACCATTGGTGTACCCCAGGGCTCCATCCTGGCTTGCTTATGTTTGGCATCTATTTCTAGGAATTGAAATCTAATGTTCAAGGGTTCTAGCTCATCAAGTTTGCAGACAGCTGTAAATCGGGAACTATTATAGATTCCCCCCAGGACATCAACATCTTGCAAGAGGGTTTAACACAGACAAATGACTGATGCCAAAGCCATGGCCTAACTCAATGCTAAAAATGCATTATAGTGTCCAGTGGGAAACTGTCAACCCAATTTATTTACTTCATCAATAAAACAGCTCTAAGAGTCAACCCAGTAGTAAGGGATATGAGAACATATATAGACAGCAATCTGCCCTTTGATCAATATATAACTAAGATAATAACAAAATTATTCAATGTCACCCAACTTATAGGTAAGGGTATGGAATCCTGGTCCAAGGAAGTTATAGTACCACTCTACTTGGCCCTTATCAGACCTGTCATTGAATACAATGCTCCCTTTGGCGTGTATCTAACCAGACACTTGTAACAGAGGTTCTGTCTCTGCACTCAGTCTCCTACTGGCTGCTGGGAGGGGATCTTTGCTTGGCTTACAAGGCTTCCCTGGACCCAGCCCTGATGGATCTGTTGCATATACACTAAACAAACAGTACCTGAAAGTCTAGATCCTGGGATCTGAATTTCACTTGTGACATAAACAGAACATGCTGGAGAGACAGATATGTGTTCCAAAGGATCTCCAGCCATGTAAAATAGAGTTTGTTCCTGACACTATTCAAATAAAACCTTGACAACTAGATGGGAAATCATAAATATACCCCTGGTCTGGCCCCATGTCCTTTGAGAATAGAGGCCATCAATAAGAAAAAGTTTTATCCTAACGCCCCCTCACAAATTCTTAGTTAACTCCCCATTAAGATGCCTCCCCATAAGATGCTCATGATACTCAGGGATTCAAATGGTTTAAGGTGCGTAGCTAGGCTTGTAAGGGCTTTAGTGGTCATTAGCCTAGTAACAACCTATGAACCTATAATCATCCTTCCTGAAAAGTGGTAGAAAGGACTGAACCATTACCATTGAGAATGTTATCCGTTTTGCAAACTGATGGAGATGATTGAAGTTCAAAATTGGCCTTAAGTTCTCTGTTTTTTTGGAACTAAAAAGAGCCTGGAATAGACGCTGGATTCTAACTGGTCTAGGGGTCCTATTAGATGACTCTTTTTTTCCAACAGCTTTAAAATTTCTGCTGTTGCAGATTTCATCTCATCTGATCAGGTGGTACTGTGGTAATCCTTCTTTTCTTTAATGGAGGAGAAGCAAAGGGAATTTTATAGCCTTTGGTGACTATCTGCAGCACTGAAATATCTGATGTGATGGCCTGCCAAACTTGAGGGTGCAGGGATAAGCACCCCCTGACTGCCACCAGACTGTGGCAGTCGAACAATCCTTCAGAAGTGCCAAAAGGTTTCTTGGAAAAGGGACCACAAAATCCCTAATTCTGAGGTCTGCCTCCACCCCTAAAGCGAGTTTCATTAAAATTGCTCTCCCCTCTGCCTTGTGAGGACCTATCTGTAGGATTGTCCTGGTTGAAACCTTCACATTTCCAGAAACCACATCTTCTTGTCACCTATATGATTCTTAGAAAAGGTTGTCTTGAGGGGTGGAGAAGCGGATTCCAAGAGCAGAAAAGGTCTTACCATCCTCCTCACTCCTGTGTGGAATCATCAAAATAAATATTAAGAAAAGATGCCTTGAAGCCTTCTGCAAAGTCACACCACAATCAAATCCAGGCATGCTGGTGGATGGCTCTGCCAGTACCTGATGCTCTAGCCATACCATCAGCTGTGCTAGGAAGCAGACAGATGGATGCACTGGTCATGAATTGTAAAGTAGACAACTGGGACTCCACTGTTTTCTGGGTGGCCATTGGTAGAGTACCTGAGACAGACTTTGTGAGTTCCTTAGTCAGGTCCTTCTGGAAACACATAATGTGAGCTAGGTAGTTCAGTGCTCTAAGTGTGAAAGTTGCTGAAGTATATGTTCATTTCATAGCTTTGTCCACCATTCTTGATTTCCTGATAGGAGGATGGACAGATGTACTATTCTCAGAGAGTTCTTTTTAGTGGCTGTCACCACAACCATGTCATCTACAGGGGGACACTTGCTTCAGTGTGCATTGACCAGAGGTATAACCAAAATCTTGTCTGGATTCTTAGGGGTTGGCTCCACCATGTCAGGATTCTTCCAAGCCTGCTGAGCTACCAGGTCTATAAGTGTATCAACAGGTGGTAACACCCAGTAAGCAGAAGAGCCAGCTTATCTGTGGACCAATCCCCTCATTGTTTCACCAATTTCAGAATGTCACCAAAGGTGACACACTGTAGAGGGGATCTTGGGGACCTATCACTGTTATCCAAGTCTGTGTCTTCAGTGATTGATTCCAGACAGGAATCTAAACGTCTCCACTTACATGTCTGTATTTCTGTGACTTTCCCTCAATGGGACTTATGGAGATAGGTCAGACAGGCAGTCACATGTGGAGCAGCTTCAAGACTAAAATAAGCTGACTGTCCCTATTGATGTGCATGTGCAGAGTCAGATGCAATATCAAAAAGGGGCTGGAATGAAGCCAGCTATGTAGAAAGCACTTCTTTTCTTGGTCTTGCAAGGGCCCTTTCTAAAGCCTCAAATGTCAATGAAGAGATTCAGGTCAAAGAGAGTCTTACAGCACTAGGGTGAGATGAAGGAAGAGTCTGCACTGACCTAACCCACTCAAGATCAGAAATTAACATCAGAGCAAAGCTACCTAGTGCAGAGGCATCAAGCGAAAATGATGGTTCCAAAAGTTTTAGTATTAAAACTACACCTCCAGCCCCAGCATTGATGGTTTGGCTCCAAGACTCATCACAATCTGATGGCATTGGAATCAAGAGAAAAAAGGACATGGTTGGAGTCAAAGTTGATAAGACTGTTGGCTCCAACATGAGTGCTCCTGGGAGGCTCAGATCCATGAGCCTCAGATCCGGAGGATGCACTGGAACAAGAGAAATTACTGGAGGAGTTGTTGGAGCCATTCTGGGAATATCCAATGTGAAGAGTGGAGGAAGATGCACACAGGTGGATTATATCTTATGTAGGAGGGCCAGTTTGAAGGAGACTGGAGACTGTAAAGTGGTGACCGGAGAAAGTGTCGTTAGACAGCATAGGATAGTGGTTTGTAGGATGACATTGGTTATCAAGAAGAGGAGGAGGAGTGTGAGGGCAGCACCAAGGATCAAGTGGTGGAAATTGAAAAGGGGTAATTGTGAGGTGGAGTTCAGGGATGAGTTAAGACAGGCACTGGGTGGCAATGAAGAGTTACCGAATAGCTGGGTAACTACAGCAGAGCTAGTAAGGGAGACGGCTAGAAAGGTACGTAGTGTGACATCTGGACAGAGGAAGGAGGACAAGGAGACATGGTGGTGGAATGAGGAAGTACAGGAGAGTATACAGAAAAAGAGGTTGGCAAAGAAGAAGTGGGATTGTCAGAGAGATGAAGAAAGTAGACAGGAGTATAAGGAGATGA